>NW_009728022.1:86252-104744 GCF_000703405.1 Apaloderma vittatum | reverse complement strand
AGAGTGACCTTTCCTCCCTGCTGCAGACCTTGCTGCAGTCGCTCAAACTCTTCTCACAGCCCTGAGAACAGACCACTGTTACACCCTCTGCATGGGACTTCACCTCTGAGGTCACTCCCAAACATGAGTTGTCTGCTCATTAAATAAAGATACTCACAAATGACATATTACAACACCAGAGGTCGGAACTTCAAATGTAAAGGCAAGCTCCCAGTACCCCTTCAGTTTCCTGTGGGTTTCGCAATCTTTTCTTTTGGAAGGTTGTTATGTGTCAAGCAAGATACAAGAACAACTTTGACGTTCTCAGCGAAGTTCATGATAAAAGGTATTTGTAGGCCAGATAATCCAAAAGAGAGGAAGGGAGAAGAGAAGGAAGGAGAGGAAGGGAAGGAGGGCATAAAGGGAAAAACAATGTCTATACTTTCCTCCTCCTTTCTCCTCTGTGAAGTTTTCAGCAACTCTTTTGCAAAATCTTGCAATTTTTCTTGTAAAAAGATGGTTTTTTCAGTGCAGATTGCAATGCTTTTGAAATAGAAGGCTTTCCCTCAGTGTCAGAACAGTGGTCAGGAATTGCCTTCTTAAAATACCATAGAGGGCTTGAACTAAACAAATTAGTTTTGTGTAAAGTCTCTCAGGTGTGTAGAGTCGGATGAAGAGGACAACTCAAATCCAAATGGTAGAATAGATTAGAAAAGAGTAGGATAGAATGGTGTCGAGGAGGTCATGTTATAGAGACTGACCAAAAAGAGAACATTACAGAGAACAGATGTGGTCTGTGTTGACCTGGTGTCCAAATCTGCAAGTTCTGTCCAGAATCAGCTAGAAGTCACTGCTTTGCTGTGTGGACTGTATGTACATGCTCCTGACTATGCCCATAGTAATAACTCTAAGCTGGCTTCTAAATATAAGCCTAAATGATCTGGCGTGGTCCCCAGGTTTCTGTCTTCTAAGCACTGAAGGACTACTCCTTTGACCATTTATTCTGACCTCTGAAATAGTCAGAAAAAGTTCTCAAAATGAGCTTAAATACATAACCAAAACAAATAGAACATCTGTCTAAAACATAACAAAACTGACTTGAAAGAACCCAAGCAAAGACAATCCCACTTCTTTGCCCAGTGAGCTACTTTAATGTTTAGTTGACCTCATTGCTAGAAACAGCAAGGTTATTTTTAACCTCTGAAGTTAATCTACTCCAGACGGTACTTCCTATTTAACTCTATCATGAGAACATTTTTACGTGCACGAGCACCTGCAGGCAATGATCCTAAGAACATGTCGTTGACTAACTCACAGTGACCCACCATTACCTCTGGTTATGTGAAGGAAAGAGGGAAGTAACTGGATAAACCATTACCCTACTCCTAGTATATCACCACAGTTTTGTGCAACGAAGTATGCAGGGATTTCCCAGTAGGGAAGCTGCTTCTGGATCTTTGCCTCCTCTGGTAAAAGAGAGTTGTTCAGCTTCTGCAGATTCCCATTGGGAAAGTTATTTTTTTCTACCACTGGGTCATTTCTGAGACCTTCTTCAAGCACCTTTTGACATTTGCAGCATCCTTCTATGAAGAGTGTGCATAAAAGCAATGCTATTGTGCCATGAAATAATCTTGAAAACACTGTAAGGAGGCTCTATAACAGACCACAAAACCACTGTCAGTCTACTCCCAAAGCTAAAACTACATCAGTGATGAGGCACTGGCACTCAGATTCTCCTGAACAAAAATCAAGAGCAAATTTATCAGCCTGGGGATTCTGTTAAAAAGAAAGTCAAATATGTTAACTTTCTGGGCCTGTCAGTTTCTTTGCTCAGAGTATGAAAGTACTGTGAAAGACCTGACAACTTCTGCCAATTTAATTTCTGACAGTTACCTGCTGTACAAGAATTGGAATCACAGCATTTTTTTCTGATTTCTGTTTTGGGTGCTGTTACACAGGTTGCGTTTCACCATGAACCAATCTGAGTCCCCATTTTACAACTGTTAAAGCTAGTTATCCTGCTCATGCTTTTATTTTTTGCTTCATACTTTTGTCTTAAAGCACACTACAGTCAATCAAAAGTAACAATGCACACCGAGCAAGACTGCACTATCACCTTTGTTTTCTTTCCAAAGCTGAGAAGTGTCCTTGCACTGTATGTGTTTTACCCTCCTCATAAGGAATAAACTGCAGAAGAACTTCGGACTCCTATCCTCTGAGCTGTGCTGAAATCTGCCTCTCTTAACAAGCAGCCTTTTGATTCTTCTAAACACACCACAGCTTGGCCCCTGTTTTCCTTGACACTTTGCCAAGCCTATTACACACGTCTGAGCATCCAGGGAAATAGAAGAATTATGATTTCCATTTGGCTTCTACTATTGCTTAGTCTAATTTTCACTGGCTTTGAAATACAGCAATTGCTTTTCTTTTGTTTTATTATTCCTTGTCATTTTGCCATTTTCCTTTTCTTTTTCTCTTAGAAAAAACGAACAATAAAGAATTGCTAAAATGAAATCCCCTTCCCCTACATTGCTTTTTCATAAAATAACAACTTATTTGTTCCAAAACAAGATTTCATTACCTGAATACTTTTTTTTTTCAGGAAGAAGTGTGCTAATGAGGTCATATGTAATTGGAACATATGGAATTGCCTTACCATTATCTCCATTTCAACTGCTTTGGATGGAGAGTGACAGCAGGGTATGTGTGCATGTGAAGAGAGGCAGTAGTCATGGCTACCATGTGAGTAGCCATGTACTATGTGAGTAAGAAAGCACATACTTCTGAAGCAAAAATTTTCGCTATTCATAGGGGTCTATGCAGGCTGGAGGAATAAGAACCTTATGAAATTCAGTAAGAACAAATGCAGTGTTGCATCCAGCAAGGAGTAACCTCTTGCAGCAGTACAGTCTAGGGACTGCCTGGAGAGCAACTCAACATGAGCTTGGAGAGGACCATTACTGGACACAAGCAATTCAGGAAGATTCTGCAATTGCTAGGTATAATTTATTCATGGATGTGTTGAACAACTCTACAGAAAAGATGCTCTGCATTGTGTGCTGCTCAAGGGTAGAGAACAAATGATTGGGAAAATGAAAACAGTTTTACAATGAAAGCTGCAGTGATTATAAGGTGGTAGCATGCAAGTTTCTGAGTGATGAGAAGACAAGCAGCAACATTTCCACCCTGCACTTCGTGAAAGTATATTTCAGCTTCTTGAAGGAATTGATGGAAATATTGGTTGGGAAGCAGCCTTGCAGTGCAAGGGAACCTGGGAGAGCTGGCTGGTCTTCCGAGGCACCCTCTTAAAAACACAAGAATGCTCCATTTCAATTTACAGAAAAAATAGCAAGTGTGGCAGGGGAGTGGTCTTCCTGTAACGGGAATTTCTGACAGTCCAATCAAGAAAAGGAAACATATGGAAGGTGAAAATGGGGACAAAAAAAATCAAGGAAGAATACATGCAGAGAGGATGAAGAAGGCCAAAACTTGCCTGAAATTGAAACTCTCAATGTATTTGGAGAAGCCCATTTTACTGGCAGATTCTTCTCTGAGGCTTCCCAAAGAGCTGTGCCCAGGGCAGAGTCTGAGGAGGAAAGAGGAGGAGTATCACTGCATTAGTGAGGCCACAGCTTGAGTACTGTACTCAGTTTTGGGGTCTGCAGTATAAGAAAGACATTGAGGTAATGGAGCGGGTCCAGAGAATGATGACAAAGCTTGTGAGGGGTCTAGAAAACATGTCTTATGAAAAGTGGCTGAAGGAGCTGGGATTGTTTAGTCTGGAGAAGAGGAGGCTGAGGGGCAGATCTCATTGCTCTCTACAACTACCTGAAATGAGGTTGTAGTGAGGTAGGTGCTGGTCTCTTCTCCCAAGTTACTAATGATAGGACAAGCAGAAATCGGCTCAAGTTGCACTAGGGGAGGTTTATATGATATTAGACATTAGGAAAAAATTCTTAACTGAAAGAGTGGTAAGGCATTGGAATGAGCTGCCCAGGGAAATGGTGGAGTAGCCATCCCTGGAGATGTTAAAAAAACTTACAGATATAGCACTTCAGGACATGGTTTAGTGGTCATGGTAGTGCTGATTAGATGTTTAGACTAGATAATCTTAGAGGTCTTTTCCTCAATGATTCTGTGATTCGATGATCATCAAACAGCAAAGGAAGATTGAGATAAGGACCACTTAAACAAAGTAAACATCATGTGGGACCTAACAGAGTACTTCCAAGGTTGCTGAGCAGGCTGATCAATGTATCTGCAAGGCTATTTTTATTGCCTTTGAAAGGTCATGGTTATTAAAGAAGTTTCTTAAGATTGCAAAAAGGCAAGCAGCACACCTGTTATTTTTAAGAAAATAGGAAGAAAGATCTGCAGAAAGAACTGCAGGTCTATCCTCATGGAATAAACTTCCTGGAAGTCATGCTCAGGTATAGGAAGAACAAGATCACTGGGAAAAACCAGCATAGATTTACCAAGGGCAAGTTATGCCCCTGAAAAAATGATCACTTTCTTTGATGATATATAACTGACTACAGACGAGAAGAGAACACTAGCAGTTGCTCATCTTGACTTTAGTGAGGCTTTTGGCAGTTTCCAATAACATCTTTTATAGAGAAATATCTTTTGGATGGATGACTTTAAAACCATGTGAAAAACTACCTAGGCTGCTGAGTTCAGTTTATGTGTCAGCTGTTCAAACACTAGTTGACAGCCAGTTACCAGCTATGATCCTTGCGAGTAAATAATGGAGCAGATGCTGACTTCAACGTCGGGTCAGAATGAACTCTTGCTGAGTTTGAAGACAACAATAAATTGTGTAGAGCACTTGAAACACAAGAACAGACCTGTCTTTCAGAAGGACCTTGATAAACTGGAGGAATGGTCAGACAGAAACTTCCTGAAGTTCAGTGAAAACAAATGCTTCATTCTGCATTTGGAACACAATAGCCCCATGCAACAGTACAGGCTGGGGACTGACTGGATCAGTGGCAGCCTTGCAGAAAATAACTTGGTCTTGATGGATAGCAAGGACAAGATAAATCAGCAACACATTGTAGTGAAGGGTAACCACTTTACAGGTAAGATTGTATAGAGCCTGATTTGTTTAGCTGGGAGAAGAGGAAGGACAGCTTGATGTCTTCCATTAACTGAAATGAGATTGTAGAGAAATCTGTGCTGGGCTATTCTCAGAGGTGTCCAGGAAAAGGACAAGAAACAAGTTGCAACAAGGGAAATTCCAGCTGGACTGGAAAAAATCAAATTTCAGAGTGAGAGTGGTCAGATGCTGAAATAAGTTTCCTAGAGAGATTGTGTGATCTCCATCTCTGGAGCTACTTAAGACTTTGACTTGACATGTCCAGAAGCAACCCAATCCTAGTTTGCCTTCCAAATTGAATCCTAATATACATCTATGATTTTCAACAATGCTGAAATTTTTGCATTCTTGAAGGACAGACATTTATATGGGATTACATCAGCTGTACTCCTTCTAGTTCTCAGCCCACAAAATATTGCCTCTAACATACTGGGTCAGACTCCCTAGAAGTAAGTAAGAGCTTTCCATGAAAGAAAGATCAAAATCAAATAAAGGGATTTGAAAAAATCCACTAATTCTTTGTATTTAAAGAAAACTCAAAAGAACATATTCGTTATGAGAATCTTTTCTGCATACTTGATTTTTGTCTTCCTCTACATCCACTGGATCTTTAAAAGAAAGGGATGCACATGCAATCCTTTTGAGTGGACATGATTTCAGAATGAGAGGCTGACTTGCCGTATCTTAACATCATTATGTCCCTTGTCAAAATGTCGTGAGAGCTGAGTGCTGAGAAGAGCCTGGGGTGACAGAAGTCAAGCTTGCTGGTTCTTTGTTATTCCCACCAGCCAACAAAACCTCCAGGATTTTTTTTAAGGATTCTGTTCTGATCTAACTACTGTCAGACTCTGACAGACTAGCAGCTGGTCACAAGTTACTCCTCTAAGAAGCTGTGGCTATTTCTGCTTAAACAAAGAGTTTGGTGGGATAGCACTAGATCAACAGATTAATGCAGTTGGTGCTGAGGCTTCTCATCTCCACTACACACAGTTTGAAGCTCCCCTAGACTGAAGGCCTAAGTGCTCCTGTCATGCATATGTATTGAAGCTGTCCAAAGAGAAGTCCTCCCACAAACCTTTGCTTCCTTGCTTATGAGTCCATCTGTGAATCACCACATCATTCTTTTGCATTTCAGGCATATCTGTAATAAGGCTGCAATAAGGCCTCTCATATTTAAAGAAGCCTTATTCTGCCTCTGCTTGTGCATTGCCAAGGAACATCATAATGTTGCTGCCTAAACTCCCCAAGTTTAATTCATTCAATGCTCAAAAAAGGTGTCACAGGGTGGAGTATGAGGATGATAACAGTTGTTTTAACCCTGCAGCAGCTACTCTGGGAGAACATGTAAAAAGTCTTCCCCTGGCATGGAGAAATACTGGAAGCCCTTGCCACTGTGGCTGCTTTGGTAGTGCTTCTGGGTCTGGAGGGAAACTCTGACTGGTGAAACTGAATTGTCCTTAGGATACACGACAACCAGCAGAGAAAGTCTTTCAGATGTGGTGGAACAAGTTTGAGATCCTCAGCCATGAACTAGCACTGTGTCTTCATCACCATTGGACTCAACTTTGTCAACCTGCGGCTCTGTTAGAGAGTGGCTGTTGCCCTGTGGAGCCAACACTCAACTCTACTGATGGAGTAATTTGGTGTGGGAAAGACCATCGTGGGCAGAAAGGAGGCTGATACTTCAGGGGTGTTCATTTGAGGCTCATCTTCCATTCATGAGACTTCTTATGAGCAGCCTGTGGCTTACTAGCATAAGCAGGTCTGGACCTCATTGTCAACAGCACACTCTGATTCCACACATAGACTTTCAGTCTAAATAGGAGATTGCCCGGTGTCGTGGTTCGAGCTGACTGGGACAAAGAACCACATGGTCTTCAGCTCGCTCCTACCCCTGCCCCCATTTCCACAGTGGTGTGGAGGGAGACAATTTCAACCAAAAAGGCTCAAGGGTTTGAGATTAAAAGTAGGGAGGGTGATAATTTACCATTTAGGATGACAAGTAAAGAACCAGGCCTGGTACTGGAAGGTAGAAACTGGGCTGTGACATGTAGACCTGGGATCAGAGTTTCCCTGCAATGCTCACAGGTGTTAGCTAAGCTACTCGAAATGGCCAAATCACTGTCTAACTAATAATGTTAATAGAATCATGGAATAACTCACACTTGAAAGAACGTCTGGAGGTCAACTGGTCCAATCCCCACTGAAAGCAGGGCCGATCAAATTTGATCAGGTTGCTCAAAACCCTGCCCAGCCTAATTCAAAGTATGCCTAAGGGACTGTAAGAAAGGAAAGGTATGTCCATGCTGAGAGATATGAATTAGCATTTCAGAAGTGAAGTTTGGGAGAGCAGGAATAGAGGGTATGAGAAGAAGAAAACCATACATCTTCTTGATAAAATAATTGCTTCATAGATATCAAGGGTGGGGGTGATTTTTTGTGCTCAAAGGGGATGTAGCTTTTTGAAATCCAGGAAAGCATTGTTGTGGCAAATAGCACATCACTAAGCACAAACAAAGTCTCAGGTTAGCATTCAGCTTTCTCTTTTGTCACATCTTCCTAATATTGTCTAGGAGAAAGGAGAAAAAACTTTGTTAAAACAATAGCTTTTGAGATCTTCCTGTTTGTCTCTTGTACAAATTATTCCATCTGTTGGGGCTATGGGAGGTTGGTGGAGGGTAGGGTTTTCAAATATTTTCTCCTACAAAAGTCTAAACTTAGAGTAGAGAACAGTGTACATCAATAGTGACTTAATTATGGTCCTGCAATGTTTTTCTTAGGACATCAGAGCTCGTCACACAGCTGCTGGTGACACTGAGGATTCATGTTCTTCAGTGCTGCCCTCTTGCAAGAAGCATTACATAGGATGTTAAATATATTAAAATTAAAATAAAATCTCAAACAATGGGTAGTATCAGAGGTATGAAGGAGGATCTATCCAGAAGTTTGCCAAAGCAGCTATTTAAGTTGTTTCATCCAATAGGCAACAACTTTTTCTACAGGCATCATTCTGCCTGCATTTTAGCTCATTTACAGTTCAGTGAGGGGCGCAAGAAACCTCTCCAGTTTTTAGGAGGTGGACAGGAGGTTTCAGCATAGCAACTGTAGCTACAGAACAAAGAGTATTCAAAAGAGAGTTACATTCAGAGGAGGATGTGGTCTCGAAAGGAGCCTTTGCTCTGCAAGTGTTCTCACTCATTATTAGTAGAAATACCAGTTCTAACCATCCAGTTTTCAGAACAGGAACAGACTTAAATCTTCACCCCAATTTGTCTCACACTGTCTAGGCCTCTCCAGTCTGCTCCTGTAGCTGATCACAAATCAAACTTTAGTGTAATTGAAAGAATGACTCGAAAACACTGACTTTTTTTCTTATAGAATATAGAAGGAGTTGAAAGGATTGTGAGTTTATACTCAGCAGTAAGTTCTCAAGCCTCCCAGTAAGTCATTCATCTACACTCTATTCCTTCAGCAAATGTTAACCAAACAGATGATCCATGTATGCCAGTGTGCTCATTTGCTATGTGCCTTGGACGGCATTGGTCTCTGCCTGCTAAAAGCGGGTCTCTGCTGCTAAAAGCATTTCAAGGAACAAGCTCTGGGAAAACCGAGGGCAGAGGCTAAGATCATGACCATTCAATTAATCAGTTAGGAGCTTAAAATTAAAAATACAATCCAAACATTGGAAAAGTGATCCTTAACAAAAATAGACCAAAAACCAGGAGTTACAAGTTCCAAACATTTGCTTAAAACTTCAAATCTACAGCTACATTCTGCTTTCACGATTTTCTTCCAAAGAAAATGTAAGAAGTAACTAGTGGGTATTTAAAACTGCCTTCTACATTTTAATTCCATTTTAAGCTATTTGGGCACTCATCCATATTTCTGCCAGTAATTGCTTGTAAACTTTCCAGGACGTAAGGGCTACAGAGAAGAAACAGGTATAAGAAGGAGGCATAATGGTAAAAAGCTTTCTTGGCCCACCTTGAAGTTAGAAATTAAATTTTCCCTAATCATAGCATGCAGTGAACTCACTATTTTCTTATGCCAACTGCACAACCAGAAGGATTGTATAGCTTTATCCAGGCCTTAGTCATACCCAATGGTTGTGGTGGATTTGCCGTTTCAATTATGCATGCTCTGAGAGCAGAAAGCTGAATTCATAATGAACTTTCAATGCCATCAAGGAGAAAATCAACTTCATGTGCTGAAGTAATGTACAGAGTATTTTTGCCTTATGCCTGCCTACAAAACCATTTCCAAAGACAGCAGGAGGGAGATAAGTCTCATATGTATAGAAAAACAACAGTACACTTACTGCATCTTTCATACCCATCCATTGTTGCAAATTACCTCCATAAAACATACTCCTTCACGTTGCTGAATAGCCAGCTCAGCCTTCCCTTCCTTCTCGCTGGGTAACTTAACCAACTTTCCCACTTATTCATCCCTTGTCAGTTAATCATCATGACCCAGTAGCTCTAAAACATACTCCAGAGATACACCCCTTTCAGAATAAGGTGTTCAAACATTTCTAGCACAGAATTTCATTTTATCTTCCAGATAGGACTAAAATATTTTGAATATTGGAAAGCTGTCATCTTCTGATTAGACCCTCTCCACTTTTAGCCCCGCTGGTATGGTTCCCCCTGCTCCTTTTATTCATCTTCACTGGCAAGCATAACCCTAGTTACTCTGTTGTGGTAGAATTGACTGTGTGACAGACAAGTATAAAGTAACTGGATCAGGTCAAAGTAAAATTGGAGATTATTTCACTTTCCAGGCAAAAATCCATTTTCACAGTTGAGGTTATTGACAGCACACCTGATCTGCCAAAGTAATGAATGCAGATCCCAGAATAAATCAGATAAGTCTTTGCAGTCCCATCTAATAGACCTGTTTAAGGTATAATATTGAAAACAACTGCTGTTACATGTTCAACATATGTTCCACATTTATCCTAGAGTTTGTTTATTGAGGGGAGAGAGAAGTAGTTGAAAAAGCACTTTCAAAATAGTTTCCATTCGTGAAGACAACTCTCATACTGCTATTCATACAGCAAGACTTACAGTGTTTTCCCTCTTTTTACCTAGTGAAAACAAACTCATCACTTCTCATTTTTTCTCTGGAAGTTTTATTGGCCAGAAATGTGACAGTTTTACAAGGCACTTTGAACAGCCATTATGCTGCTGACATGAAAATAATAACAGTACCTTGTAGAACCAAAGTACCAAAATAACGTGCACTAATTAGCTAGCTTTAATTCTCACTACATGCTCTCTAATGTGTTGAGTACTCCCTTATCAACTCCCATCTCACAGAAAGAACAGCAGCACAAAAGAGAAGAAACCTCCTGACCCAAAGTCCTAACACATTTGAAATACAGCCTGAATTTGAACTCAGGACTCTGATGCTAGCACTAGGCTTCCAAATACATGATTTGCCTATGGGAAGGAAGAAAAATTTAAGAAAACCCAACGCACACCTGGTCACTGTGAAATCCAGCTAAAAGGCTTCCTGACACCATGAGGAGAGGACTGCATAAAGCCTTTTGTTTTCACCCTGCAAGCTCTGATTCTCAGCTTGGTCAATCTGATGGCAAGCAAAAGACCATTTCTCTTTAACAATTGCTTGGTGGCCTGCACAAAACAAATTGGTTGTTATCTTGATCTTACGTGGAATGGAAATTGAACAAGATAACGATTAGAGCTGTGAGAATAACTTACAGTGATTTATATACTCAGTGAATCAAAGCATTTTTCTCCTTGCAAAAAAGTCAAGGCTTGCCCTAAAGAGGGTTCCATTGAAATGGAACACACCCCATTCTTTCCCAAAGGCAGATCTTCTGCTTAGGTGTGTGAAGATTTATGCATATATAAAGCAGTATAAACATAAGCAATGCAAGTTTCAGCCATCTTTGCCAACGAACTTGATAGCCACATTAGAGGGAAGCAATGAGCTTATATTAATTTCAGTAGAGCCTAGAATTAGGTATCCAGCAAGAACTATTTTGATGATGTTGACATTCAGTACTTCATGACTGATCAAAGATGACAAAAGGATAAAGGGAGTCTCCCTCTGAAGACCTGTGGGTAACCTTTGTTCCTTCAAGAGCATAATATTAAAGCATCAAGATTAAAGTGGCAGGTGTTCACTTTTTAACCAGAAGTTCTGCAAAGCATCTTGAAATATTTGTGTTTCCTTCCTGTAACTGAAGCTGAGATAAGCTTTCAAGTCTTGACGTTGAATCTCCATTCTCTGGAAGGCTTTAAAACACCATCCATTTTTCACACTGTAAAGAAAGGGTGCCTGTGTCAATCCATTTTTAATAGCTGTGTTTCTTGATTCAACAAATACAACTCATTTCATTTGGAAGGAAGGAGCAAGAAAGCATAAAGAGAATGTGCTAAGAACCTTTAAGTCTTTCATGGGCCACATGAACCTTGCCTCAGGATGGCTTTTAGTCTCCCAGTACCTTAATTTTCTATAGGTGGAGTGAATGTGCTCAGTGCTTTTGTGTCATACTTCCAAAAAGAGAAATTACATGCTTTGGTGTGCAAGAAGCACCAACCTTCCTTTTTCTATTTTCTTTTTCTGCCTCACTCTGGACTCTGTTCAAGAAATCCTGCCTCCTGTTACGTTAGGGCTACATCTATAATAGTACATAAAGATAGTGTCTGTCTCTAATAGAAATGTTCAAGAACTGGAGTACATCTGTCTACAACAACAAATAGTCAAGCAGGCAGTTCCCTGGCAAGCCTTGGCCTGTGCAGCTAGTTTCCAGGCATGGTTGGTCTGACTCTAGCCAGGACACTTGCAAAGGATGTAAAAGCTGGAAGCAGTCTCCGGGGAAGGTTGAGTGTCTCACCTCTTGGTGAAGAGGGTAAAGATGCTTCAAACTGGGCAACTCACAGTTCAATTGTGTCTGCTCATGAACCTTGGATGTAGAAACAGTTAATCAATTGCTTTTTTAAATATGGGAAAGTCTAAGAATTTAAACCAGTAGATGAAACACATTTTTTTCCAATAATAAATATATCAGTTGCCTTTAGTCAGTTTCATTTCTGCTTTTTTTAGTTACTATTTTCTAAGTGGAACTCAATCAACAAATGGCAAAATTAAGGCTTGACAATTTGTCTTAAAGTAGTCAGATTAGCATTTTACCAAAAAGATATTAACTTCTTTTGAGAGATGATTGCAGTGGCATGAGGCCTTTGTGTCAAAGGAATTCAAGACTGAAATCACCAGTTCTATTTCATTTATCTTAGACAGGATGAGAACAAATTCAGAATATGCCAGAAGGTGCTAATTTTAGTAGCATCACCCATCCAAAGAACAAACAGCTGCTAGTTAACCAAATGCATTCTTTATCAGTCATCAGCACAATGAAAGGAAGGATGAAACAATTTGTCTGCCAAAACACGCATACTGAGGCTGCAGGCACATGCAATACAACCCAAGGACAAGTCCCAGGCTTAGCAATGTAAAGAGTTAGCAATCACAGCCTGCTACCTTCACTATTCAAGAAAGCCCTGGTGATTACTTGTTGACAAATTGGAAGGCATTCAGAGAAAAAAGGGCAAATCTATTTCAATAATAAAATATGTTGCCTTCTAGTGAAAGACTTAAACATATTCATTGTACCTGGTTCATTAAAAGAATTGCCAGATTGTGACCTAAAACTACCTACTGTGGGAACAGGAAAAGGTTCTGACAGTAAGAGGTAAAGTCATATGTCCAGGTACCTGACTAAAGCTAGACAAATTCATATTAGAAATCAGGTATACTTTCAGAACATTATGATCAGGGGCACAATTTACTGCAGTTGAAGCTAAGATGATGTAGCCTTACAGAGCTAGGTCAGCCAGAAACAAAGATTCTGATGCATAGTTTTCTAGACAGAACCATAGAATCACTTAGACTGGAAAAGATCTTTAAGGTCAGAAAGTCCAACTATAAACCTAACACTACCTATTCCACCACAAAATCATGTCACCAAGTGCCAAATATACATGACTTTTAAATATCTCCAGGGATGGCGATTCAACCACTTCCCTGGGGAGCCTGCTTCAATGCATCCAACTCTTTCAGTGAAGACATTTTTTCTAATATCCAATCTAAACCTTCCTTGGCACAACTTGAGGCCATTTCCCCTCGTTCTATTGCTTGCTACTCGGGAGAATAGACCAACATCCACCTCACTACAACCTCCTTTCAGGTAGTAGAAAGTGATAAGGCCTCCTCTCAGCCTCCTTTTCTCCAGGCTAAACAAATCCAGTTCTCTCAGCTGCTCCTCATAAGACATGTTCTCTAGATCCTTCACCTTAATTGCCTTTCTTTGGACATGCTCTAGTTCCTCAATGTCCTTCTTGTAGTGAGGGGCTCAAAATTGAACACAGTGCTAGAGATGCAGCCTCATCAGTGCTGAGTACAGGGGGACAATCACTTCCCTGATCCTACTGGCCACACTACTCCTGATACAGGCCGGGATGCTGTTGGCCCTCTTGGCCACCTGGGCCAGGACTTTCCTTTGAGGAACAAGGACTGCTCAGGAGACATGGGATACACATGATAAAACAGGATGAGAACATCTTTGCCAAAAGACATTCTAGCCTTCCACAGGGAAGCAGGAGCCCAGGTAAGTGCCTGTAAGGGAGTACTCAATAGACTGTATGATTGAGGGAAGAGCATATCTTTCAAGAGAAACCAGTGTGACTGGGGAACAATTAAAGTATCTATGAACAAACGCACACAGCATGGAACAAAGGCTTTATTTGCATGTAGTGAAAATTCCATACCCTACCCAATCCCTCCATACCCTAAATGGCCTTCGTTTTCCATAGACTTAGTGTTCTGTGTTGGTCTTTGCTGATGGAAAAGTATTTGTTTGAACAACTTTTTTGCACATATTAATAGCAACCGTTGCAATTATGATATGAAATCGCATAGAGAAACGCTGAGTGAGGACACACAAGAAGTATACTTGCGACTTTCATCAAGTTCAGCACTCTATGTTAGTTATCCTGTTGAAAGCATCTTTGAACTGAATCACTAGGTACACACGCATTTTGCCTCCATATAATACCTCCTTTGGAGCAACTGGGAAACCGAATTTCTTATGAAAGCTTCAGGCTTCTGCTTTGGGAAGACACACTGCTTATACAGGGACTGTGGGCTAGATGACTCATGCCTGTAAAAACACATAGTTGAAATGCAGATGAAGAGAAATTTAATCCAAACTAGAGTAGAATTACTTATTCTGATAAGCCTTCATGTTAAGAGCAGTAGTACAGCTCAATTCCTCCTAGGCTTCTGGTTTTGCCAATGTTTAAGCAATTCCCTTGTATGAACATATGATGTACTGAAAGGTAATAGGCAAAAGGTCAGCTTGAAGAGAGTGGTATTACTCCCTTTTATTCCTTGCTATCAATCTCAGTTTGGAGGCAGGAACTGCAATTGTTCTGTATCACCACTGGCAGCGATGACTATAGCAACTCCTAGCTGGCCATACACGTATATGGAAAAGTGCTAGGAAAATTATTCAGACACAACATCTGTGTCCTACTTTGAAGTAGCTTGCATACAGCTCTGCACACATCTGTTTAGGAACATCATCTAAAGGCATTTTCATCTTTTTCTGTTTATTAGAGAAAGAAAAAGCTCTCCTCGGATGCTTTCTTCTTTCAGTGTTCTTGTAGCTTCCTCTGTGTTTCCCATCACATTAATTTGTCTTCAGCACCATACTGAGTCATGAATATACTATTTTTCTGAAATAAAATCTGAAAAGCAATTACTAGTGCTTTTGATTTACTTGAAGAAAACCTGTAGCGCATTTTATTTTTTTTCCTCAACTGACACGTTCTGAAATGTTAAAAATAATGGAGCTCTTTGAACTGTGTTTGAGGTCACAGAAAAGGAGAAGTAAAAAATAAATAACAAAATCTTTGCCTGCACTACTTTAGTGATGTCAAATCAACAGACACTAGTGGCTGTACAGACAACATTTTCTTGGAATTTGAGAATTTATGTGGAAGACAAAGATCAGAGCAAGTCAAAGATGTAAGGGCATGTTTCAGTTCATTATTCATTGCTCTTGTGCCCATTTTTGGAGCATTGGAAAAAAGCAGATGGCACGACCTTTAAAGGTCCCTTCCAACCCAAAGCATTCTATGATTCTGTAACAATCCCAGTTTACTAATACTCTTCACTATAAAACCAAAGACATCAGAAGTCCAATGTGCGATTCGACAGTCAGACATTTCTTTCGATGCAGGCAGCTATAATTTCATCTTTGGACAGCTACTGTGCTTGCCTTGCAATCAGAGCAGACCTCCAAGACCAACACATGTACAACTAGAACTAAAGCAGCCTAATGAGGAGAAATACATGCATTGCTAAACGCAGGATCATCTCTTCCAAAGCGCAGACTTTGACACAAAAGTCCAGAAACATAATTGCCTCTTAACATTTGGCTTGACTGTAGCACTGATACGGCCTTCTTTCAGTGTATTCAATGGCTGAAAAATTTAAGTGGAATTAAGTTACTGGTAGCAATCACTCACAGATTTAGATACTAGGATTACAGTTTCCTAATTTTCTTCTCAGTTAAAAACCTCAAGCCTATCTCCTCTCAATTTCTGCAATGGGCTCTGTATTGTGAAGAATATAAAACCTGCAGCTGTAAGGGGGAAAAAATTAATGAATGCAAAATAAATTGCATTTAACTTCAAAGCAAATTCAAGGGCTACTGCACAATGTGTATTATTCATTTTCATATTTAATTCATTAAACTTCATCTTTTCAAAATTTAAA
This sequence comes from Apaloderma vittatum, assembly GCF_000703405.1. NCBI lineage: Eukaryota > Metazoa > Chordata > Aves > Trogoniformes > Trogonidae > Apaloderma > Apaloderma vittatum. The sequence goes on along the minus strand of NW_009728022.1, from coordinate 88,855 downwards.
TAAACCTTACACTATCTGTTTTGCCTACTGGCCCAGAGCATTGTAGGTATTCCAGATGTGTCAGAAAACTTACACAGACTTTGCTGCTCCATACACGGGCACTTGAAAAGTCACACACAATTGCATACACACAGAAGCATGAAATATGCATATTTTGATTGATTATAAAGTGATGAAAAAGTACTGTCCCTTTATTACTTTTAATATTGCTTTTCTCATTTTATTTCTCCTTCCTTCCCCAGACTTCTTTCCCACTACCATCTGCTATGCTTCCTTGTTTTTCTCCATAACTGTTCTCTCCCTTACATTGTTCTATACTTTATATAAATTAGAAATTTTCCAGGATGTGGAGAGCAATATTCCCTCCAGAAAAACAACCACTCAACACCACATTCCCTAAGGATTCTTCCTCCTCAATTTTTTTTTCCTCCTCTTTCATAAACGACTCTGAATTTTCTTCCTTGCTTCTTCTTCATCACTATTGTCCTTGATTCTTTTTCAGCAGTAAAGCTTGAATCTCTAAGCCTCTACTAGTGCAGGTTGTTGTTTTTTGTTGTTTTCCTTTTTAAAAAAATGCTGCTGTCATTACCTTGGTACATAAGGTGCCCACACTAAAAACAGCATTAGTTGATTAAAGAAAAGATAACCAAGATGCTCATCCATAGGATTAGCATCTCAAGACTGGGCAAGATGAACATAAGATAGGCAATAATCTGTCCCTGAATTCTAGTATTACTGTGGCAGAAAATGTGACGAAGAAAGAATTTATGTCCCTTGTGATCATACAAAGAAAGAGGAGAAAAGTCTGTGAAGTAAATGGTCATCTTGAAAGGTAAGGTGCACCTGCTGTAATTTTTCTCTAGTACACAGATTGAAAGAAATCTGTTCCCTCGAGTTAAAGTCTACAAGGCTTTGTAGGAAGATGGACACCCATGCTGGTTCAGCCATACTGTTTCTAATGTACCGCCTAGCCTGGGAGAGGCAAATCCCCACTGACACAATAGAGAGCTGGGAAAATGCTGAACACATCCTTGGTGCCAAATTCAGATCCATTATCAGCTTCAGCACTTCCCAGAGAGTTTCTTACATCCTTCTTTTTTTTCTGCGGTGTTAACAGAAGGGCTTCCCCCACATGGGATTCCACACAATCCAGGTCTTCTCACCTCATCTGCAAAACTACAGCATAGGTTCCATCTCCCTTTTAGAAGTAGTTTAAAGATGCTTATTGTAACTGCACTCTTTGTTTACAATGAAAAAACAAGGCCAGGAAGTCCTCCAGTTTTAAATAAGTGAGTGGTGTGTGAGCACATGGCTGTCTACTGAACTGCATCCCAAGGAGCCAACAGACTAGAAATGAACCACTGTCTACTTTAGGGAGGTATCTGACTCTTTTTACAGTCACTACCAGAAAGAGGCAAGTCAGTCCACAAGGGTGAGGATAATCTTCTCCATAGAATACGTAGTTAGTGGGTGATCAGGATGAGTTTGGACTTAAAATTATGGAACATCCCTTCATTTCCCATGCGCCCCAAACTGCTCTAGCTCTAAAGCTATTAGGAAAGTTATTGTTATGTGGGTAAGTCAATAGTTTCAAGATAGATCTAATAGCAAATGCTGTGAATTGACAGGTTCATCTTCATACAGCTCCCACTGCACTGCATGCCAAACAGAACAGCTTTCCCCATAAGATGTTCAATAAAGTCATATGTGTTCATGGACCAAGGTTGCAGAGCCTTTGGCCGTGCAGCAGTCACATCTTGCATCTCTTTTTGGATTCATTGTAGCTCCATGGAAGACTAAACTGTAGGTCCAAAGTGCTTCAGAGGGGGACAGGAGAGGGAAAAAGTCATGAACACTCCTTGAAAGAAAAGCTTTGGAAGCAAGGAGTGAGAAGACAAGTATTTTCCTCCCTCAATATGCTGTGTAGAAGGTCACAAGGGGTTTTAAAGAAAACTGCCGGACCCAGAGCATCTCTTCCCTGCTTCCCTGATGACATCAGTTTGGTGGAGTAGGACCCTGCAGTGCCCAATATAGGGAAGCACTAGGCTGAAAAGTGTGCTCTTGTATGGAAAAAGGTATCACGGTTTGACCCTGGCCGGCAGATAGGTGCCCACACAGGCGCTCTCTCAGTACCCCTTCTCCGCTAGACAGGGGGAGAAAGTATATCAAAGGGCTCAAGGTTTGAGATAAGGACAGGAAGATCACTTGCATTTACTGTCCTGGGCAAAAGAGACTCGATTTTCAGGAAATTAGTTAGACTTATTAAAAGAACAAATCAGAGAAAGAGTAGTGAGAAATAAAACCTCAAACATATCTTAAAGAAAAACACTTCCCCCCCATCCCTCCCTTCTTCCTGGGCTCGACATCAATCCCGGTTTCTCCATCTTTTCCCCGCAAGTGGCGCAGGGGGACAGGGAATGGGCGTTATGGTCAGTTCATCTGACGTTTGTTCCACCGCTTCTTATTCATTCCAGAGGAGGACTCTTCACACTTCACCAAGGCAATTGTGGGGTCCCTCTCATGGGAGACAAGCTTCATGCTCTCTTCTCTGGCATGAATCGTCCCACGAAGGGCAATTCATCACAAACTGCCCAACATGAGAC
>NW_009728022.1:76634-86180 GCF_000703405.1 Apaloderma vittatum | reverse complement strand
CCAGCCAACCTGCTCCAGCGTGGGCATTCCCTCTTCCACGGGCTACAGGCTCTGACGGCGACCTGCTCCAATGCAGGCTCCCCACGGGCTACAGCCCCCTTCAGGCATCCACCCACACAGTGTGGAGTCCTTCTACAGTGGACAGTGGGGTCCTCTGCCCCACAGTGGACATCTGCACCCCACCCATGGGCTGCAGGAGGACAACCCGCTTCACCATGGTCTTCACCATGACCCAGGGAACTCTCTGCTCCGGTGCCTGGAGCACATCCTTCCCCCCTCCTTATTCACTGACCTTGGTGTCATCACATATTCTCACTCCTCCATCTCTGCGCCAGCTGTTGTGATGCAGTTCTTCTTCCCCGTTTATTAAATAAGTTTTCACAGAGGTGTTCCTCTCCTATCACTTTACTGATCTTGGCCAGTGGCGGGTCCCTCTTTGGAGTCGGCTGGCATTGGCTCTATCAAACTCGGGAAGCTTCTAGCAGCTTCTTGCAAAAGCCATCCCTAGAGCCCCCCTGCCACCAAAATCCAGCTAGGCTAACCCAATACAAAAGGGAAAAGTTGTTTTTCTATCACAGAAAACATCACACTGAATAAAGTCTTTCAGCTAGCTCTGAGATTCAGTCACCCTTGGAAATAGCCAAAAGCAGTTTGGCTAATACCATCCAAATAAGCAGTGATCGGTGACCTTTGCCAAGTGTTTTCAAAACATGCCATTACTCCAGTTTCTGACCCTTTAGCAATGACATCCAGATCTTGCAACAAGCCACAGACAGTTTTCATTCTAGCATCCCCTACAACCCATTAAAAAAGCAAACAAACAAACGAACAAACAAAAATGCCCCAAACCATCAGAGAAATCAGTGATCACAAATATTACAAGAAAGGCCTAGGGGCTAGAAATAAGAAGAAGCCTTCCATAAATCACAATGAATGAGTTAGGAGTAGCAATATGTTTTGCTACTTTTTGTTTGATAAGGAAGGGTTATTTTGCTATAGTGACTTAAAAAAATTCTAGACCGGAGGTCTAGGACAGGCAAGCTCTGCTTTTGTTAGAAAGGTATGGAAGTATAAAAGCCCTCTTCCCTTTGGATAGACCCTCTTAGCAAGACCTTCTCTTCAGTAGGGATAAGGGAAAAAACTCTCATTCCACAAATATAGAATTTATCACCACCTTGGGTTTTTTCCCCTTCATGTTCATAACTCAAAACCATGAGCTGCAATTGAAGTTTTGCGCTTGGGATGTTAATATCTGTCCCATGGCACTTCCGTGGCCAGGTTATGCCTGACCTCCCAGCTTTCCTGCAGTCAAGATGCTTCTAGGGTCTGCTGCAAGCAAGTGTATTTTCAAAAGCTGGTATGGAACTAATTCTTTATGACTTCTGGACCTATTAAAGTTGGTGACAGCTGTCAACAAGTTACCGGAGTTATTGGGTAGGGATGCATCTGAAGGCATACCCTAATTTGAGTCTTCGAATCTAAACCAAGAAAAAACCCCAGCAGTAAAAACAACCAAAAGAAAACAAAAGTCATGTGGCTGTAATTGTTATCCTTCACATTCTCACTTCTTGTCTCCTTCACCATACCACAAATCACTCTGAATTGAGTATAGTATATTTAGTTACAATGCCTTCTTCAGTTTTTGATTATCTATAGGCTGTATGGAACTCAGCAGCTAAGTCCCTCCCAGACACCTGAACCCAAGCCATGTGTTTACATCTCCAGCTTATCAGAGGAAAATTGCTGTGAAGGTCTCATCTCAACAACTTCAGGAATCTAGTTACCTAGACCGTAGGGATCGCGTCTTTCATTTCCCCATAAATCATCTAGCTCACTTTGCAGTGCACTAAAAATGCTGGAGTAAGAATTTGTTTTTCATTCATTTATCTATGCACACAGGAGGAGAGGATCTTGAAGTTTGTATTGTCTGTTTATAGGGCTAGAGAAGCAGAGAAATAAGATATGTTCTAGAATTCACTGCCAGTGAAAATCTAGGAGGATTTCCCCTGCTCTCCTAGAGAATTATCATTGCTCAGACCCTCTCTAGCCATAAATAGTCACCCGTACGTCTGCCTACACGAGCCTGCTTTTCAGCTACCAAATAATCTTAAAAATTTGTTTCAACTTAAAAAACCCACCACAACCAACCAAAACCAAAGAAACCCCAAAACCCCTAACAAAGAAGAAATTCTCTGATAGCTTACTTTCTGCTATCCACAGCTCAGCTTACCATCCCTCATCCAGCACATCATCCTTCTGCCCATAAAACATGCTTGAGGGCCATCAGCTGCTTTTATGGTCTGTATTACTGATTAGGCCTTCAAACTCCATTTGGTTTGGAACTCAGACACCTGGGACTCCTGAGGATGTAGGACACATCATCAGGGACTTAACTCTTTGTTTGCTGGAGCCGCTGTTGGTCTTCTCTTTCTTTTGAAATAGCCATCTCTCATTGTAATTGATTTTTTACTTGTTTTTTTTTTTACTGTGGTTTTGTCTTTAATATACTCACAAGTATCTCTTGGTGAGGTGGAAATTGAGCAAAAATTTATTTTTAAAAAGTGTCTTTTTAAAAGATAAAAGCTGCATGTTTGTGGCATAGACTACATCTACCAGACTGTCTGATAAATTTAGAGAAATTAATGTAAATAGTGCTTAGCTCTGGGCACTGGACTGGAAATCCAGAGCCTTTTTCTCAGTTCTGGCCTGATAAATGAAGTTGTACACATTGCTGTCACCTCTATGCCTCAGTTTCCACACACATAAAATAGTAATGAGCTATTAAACCCTCTTATGAAGTGCTTTGAAAGTATCAGTGAAGAAACCTATCATTTAAAAAGCTTAGTATTACTGAAGAAAAGGAAATGATTAAAATTGAAAGGCCTATGTTTAAGGGCTTCTAAAGAATTAAAAAACGCTGAAATTTCTTCCTTTTGTGTGGATCTCATTTGCCAGAAGATGAAAGAAAGAGACAAAGAAGTAATCAGGCATATACAGTATGTGAGGCTGTGGAAGTGGCGCAGTCCAGGTACTTGCATTGCTTTTCCAGTTGTGTGAGGATTATGAGAAAACGCAAAGGACAATGTGGTGAATTTCTTACAGCTGATATGATCTTCCATCAGCCATGTGCTCTAGTGCATTGCAAACCTGAATTCCCATAGTATTTATGCACCTAAAAATACATACTGCAGCCAAATGGTGCTCTCAAAAGTGCAAATGAAGTGTTTACATTTCACTGAAATCACCCATCTCTTTAGGTGATGTACAAAAACCTATTAAGTGCTTACCTTCATCTGTAGGCATCTAAAACCCTTAGAAAATAAGGCATTAAGTGACTCAGGAGTCTAAATCTCATCAGATTGTCAGGAGTATAGATGTCATATCCATATGGCCTAGACTAATGGTTAAAGACGGGTTGAGATGCCTGCTCTGGGGTCTTGGCTTGAAGCAGAGCAGAGGCTAGTCTGAAACCTCTTTACTGTAAGATCTTCACATTATGGCCATGACATCCAGGGGTCTCACAGCTCTGAATAGGTTGTGACTGCCTCACTAATTAATCACTGTCGTGGTTAGGAGGAGAAGGTTGAGTTTGTAGCAGGTTGGATTTCCGGCAGACATACAAGCTTCACCTGAGATGTGATCATGGCTCTGAATACATCTGAACATCGAGCATGGGCTTTGTATACCTTTGTACATTTCTTGGGAAAAATAGCCAAATAAGAAGAGGCAGTTCTGTGCAAAAAATATCCTGCTCCAGCTCTGCACAGAAATGTTCCTGTGGAGGTTCACTGAATCTCTGTTGTTACTCAGGGTCTTTTGAAGGCGTTATGTAGGATACACTTGGACTGCGTGACTTTTCCTCAGTTGCCTTTTCACAACAGACTTGTCCTTTCCACCCCTACCCCCAGCTTTAATTTCCCTCCTCCAGTTCTGCTGATTGCTTTGTGGAATTTAGTAACTTGCTAGAAAGAAAAAGCTGAGTTTTTTTCTAAATTCCACTGTTGTATGCAGCTGAAATCAGTGCCCATTCAGAGCATGTTTATGAAGAATTTTGGTTTGATTTGCAGCTTGTGTAAGCATGCATCAGGCTTGCAAAATAGAAAAGATTGTTTATTGTTCTACATGCATAGAGCAAGTCTGCAAGACAACTTCATCCTGTGCATGTACAAAAAAAAATTACAGGCCAAATTAATTTTCTTTCATTCTATATTATTACATAGTCTTTGTGTTATGCTGTTTTGAAAATAAAGTAAGAAGTTCCCAGAGCCCTTCCAGAAGATTTAATCTCTATTCCAGTCTGGTTTGTGTTGTTTGTTTATTTTTGACAGTTTTCTCTGGTAGGACAAGGGAAATATGCTTGGCAGTTTCAAGTTTAATTTATAAATCATTATAGAACTTTCCTATGCAATCTAACAGAAAATGGTAATTTTCCTGTATGCCTTGGGATCACCCTGTAGAAAAAGCTAATGCACAGTTGCTCTGCTGTGATAGATTTAGTCTGTTGGACGACTGAAGCAACTTGCATAATAAGGGTCTATATCTTTCACATAACCACCGAATTAATGCAGAGTGAGCTTTACACCAATTTTGCAGCTTCCTAATTCTTGGGACATTCAGTTGCAAGGAAAATTCCCATTGGAAACTAAAAAATTAAAATTGCAGGTGACATGTGTATCTGCTGGGTCTTCACAGAAAGGGTAAGCAAGCAGTGAGGTTCTTTGTGGGAGTTAATAACGGATGCTTAGAGTTTACACAGGCTGAAAAAACAATAAAATCCTGGAAACTGGAAGCATATTCTGAGGAAACACCTCCATGTACTTAGGCTGTTGTTGCAATCCACCCTTGGGACATGCTATTGACTGCTTTCAGTGACAGTATAGACTTTGATCTGATTGGGTGTGAAGGTTCTTATGAAGAAAGAAAACTTCCTAGAAGAAATTCTGAAAAACTTGCAGAAAGAGTTTCAAGCTTTTGTCAGTTCAGTGCAGCAGAGTCCAGTGGGAGGGAATATGGCATCTTCCTAATTAATGGGCTGAATTGTCAGGCAACTTTAAGCTCTCAACAGGCTAGTCAACTACATTAATCGTCTCAACCTGCATGGGTCTCCTCCAATACTGCTGCTAGTGCCACATTGTGTTAATAATCAAAATTCCAACTAAATGACACTTTTCATGTCTTGTCTTCTCCATATGCAAACGAAACCTTAAGTCGCAGTGGTTGTTGTCGAGCCTTTATAGGATTTTGTGGTTATTATTCTTTAGCACCTGTTTTGGAGTGGAGTTTATTTGCTCAAAATTTCATTATAATCCACAATATGCAGCAAACGCTACCTTGCAGTTATCCTGTTGTTTTATTTTAATTATTTTTTGTCATGAATATAACAATTAAAACCACACCTTTCTGATGAATACCCAGGCCTCTCTGAACATCCATGGATTTGACTTCCAGGTGTTGTCAGAATCTTCTTTTTTTTTAAATACAAGTCCACCATTTTTATGCTTTTTGAGTCACTTGAAACCTGAAACTCAAAATGACACTCACTTAAAAATAGCACAGTCAGCCTGGTTTGTAAACTGTGCAATCTGCTTTCAGAAGGCAGGGAAAACATAGAAAAAGAGAGAAGAGAAGGTCTGCTTTCCCACAAAAACAATAAGGTGGGCAGGGTTAATTTCCAGACTGCATGATTAGAAATTATCAGCTGAAATAGGTCCAGTGTCTACGAGTCCAGAGCTCAGCTTAAAATTTTTGGTTTATTTGCTGTAGAGGCAAGATCTTGCTGGGACTATCTTCATCAAAACCCTCTGTCTAACACATCCTTCAGGAGAATTTAACCAGCAGTTGAAATCTGAGTATCTCAAATAATCTTTGAATCTGAAAGGATATCTATTAAGAGCCTTGTGCTGCCCTACGTTACCCCAAAATCTCTCTAACAGGACTCCTTTGACTGGTTCACAGAGCCACATCCTGGTCTTGAATAAAGCAAGACACTCACATCTTAGATTATTCCTTTCAGGATCTTTCCTCTAATATTCATAGATTAACTGCTACATATTAAAGTTCTATCTTAATTATGAGTCTGGCTCAGACTACTCAGTAACTAAACTTTATGATGTTGTATTTGAGAAATATAGTAATTGTCTGTTACTGAGATTAAAAAATATAGTTGCTGATTTTTTAAAATGTCTTCATGCTCTTTCACTGGCTCTGATTTGTTATGTGCATTCCTTAGCTGTGAGCTGCCTGGGACTGAGAAAGTATTTTGCTATTTCTGTTCAAAGATTTCTCCACTGAGCAATTTGTATGTACCAGAGGGAAGCTGGGGTAGAAGTCCATGAAATCCCTGGGGAGCTTATTATGGAGATCAGCTACATTTTTGAAATATTGTGCTTTTTTTTGTGGTCATGTAACTGCTTGCTCACCTGGCCAGGGTCATGTCAGGTCTCCGAAGCCAGTCAGCTAGGCAGAGAGCACTGTTCCCAGTCTTTGCCAAGTAGCAACCAACCTTTTCCCTATTGTGGAAACCACTGATTTAGCAAAGAAATATTCATCTGGGTTCAGGACTGACCACTGCACAAGGGAAAATTCTTTCACAGAGCTGGAGAAGAGGAAGGATGCAAAGAATGCAAGCAGCAGTAAATGAGAACAAATTGCTGGGCAGGTCTGACTGACTCTGTGCTGTAGCCGTGGAAAGCAAGTCATACAACTCCTGCCAATTTCAGAAACACAGGATAGGGCATTTTCTGCTTTGCTAAGGCCATGAGAAAGAGAGAAACCTACGGTAACCACAGAGATGCTGTAACTGCATGAAGTCCTTAAATTCCACGTGGTTTACTTCATCAGAAGAGGCAAAATATAAAACCATCTTTTGTCCACTGCAGTTTGCTCCAAGGTGACCAAGTGTTTGTATTAGCCTTGCACTTAATTCTTCTCTGTGCCCCTTGACATGCTAGCACTGTCAGTCCAGCAGGAGCCCAAAGCTGTTCCCAAATTCACCTACTACCCAAGTTATCTGTTTCCAAGCTTGCCCTCTGACATGGCCTCTGGTCAAACTACAGAGGTTGAGGCAGGGGGCAGATTCAGGAGTTTCTCCTCAAACCTACTGTCTCTTACCAATTTGGGACCACAGGAGAAAATCTTCTGTAATGCACTTGACCAGTAAGTTTCTGAAACCTCTTGTTTGTGTTCCTCAAGCACGGTATGTCTTTGAGATCGAACTTCACCCTGGTTACTACTGGCAGCAGGGCCAGAAAGTAAATCAGTCATGGATTACTAGTGTTGCCATGGCCCCTGGTGCAAAGGTGGAGCAAGAAAAGAGTGCTAGACGGAGTGTCACTAAGACAGAGGGACTGCAGGAGGGAGGGAGGGAAGACAACCTTGAAGAATATCCCACAAAAATCCCTAGAGGGAAACACCTTTACACCCTATGAGAGTCTGGTTCAACCTGCAGCCTCCTAACCACGGCTAGTCTCTCTGATTACCTTTTCTGTAGAGTGCGTGGGAATAGCTTTTTGGGAAGCAAACAGCCTGGAAATGTGGGTACCTCCTTCTTTCCAGGCAAATTGCCTGATAAACAGTCTTAATCTGATCCCTGCTCCTTCTATTTTCATGATACCAGTCTCCTCATTCTGAGCTTCTGTAAGCTGTTGCTGCTGACATTTTCTTTGTTTTTAGGGAAAGCTTTGCACTTCATTGTAATGCTGCAGTTGAAAGAACAGGTAGGGAGTTACATTTACGGAGCTACGATGAAGTGCTTTGTACTTTGTACCTGATAAGAATGATGTGTCTATTTATTAGGTGGGTAGAAGAGAAGATTTATGTCCTTAATGATACATTTCCCCTGCTTTTATGTATTTGGTGTTTTGCAAATGACAACTTTGTAACTAATGCAACTTTGCCTAATTGCAAAGCATTTTCTTCAAAACCAGTAGGGACATGAATTTTCAATGGGACTTGCCTTCCTGGAAAACCTGAAGGGAAAAAATTAACTGCTGCATAAAAGGACAAAGAAATGCTATTAGAAAACAAATTGGAAGAATGCTAGATGTCAACGCAGCTGCTAGTTTTGCCATACAGGGAAAAATTCCCCTCAATAATATTGAAAGAGTAAGGATTATTAGAGCAATTAACGTGCTTTTTTTTTTTTACATTTAAAATCCAGTTAATTATTCAAAGATATTAGACATGGTAAAATTTACTAATCTGGAATAAATATGTGTTTTCTGTGGGATCGGTAGTACACCAGATACATTCAAAATATAAACGGACAATGTAGAAGCACTAAACAAACAAGCTGGTTGGGCAGAGTTAGCGAGCCAACGGCATTACTTGGATACCTAAGGCAGCTACTTACAAATGAGCCTAATAGTCCCCACAGCACTGTCACAGAGTTTTGAATCACAGAGAAAGCAGCCTTCATGAGAAGTGGACAGTCCAAGGATGCAAAGGAAAATATGCAAGGACACATAAGAGAAATTTAAGTTATGTTCAAGTAAACTTGATGCACTGTAAACGTCACTGCAGACAAAGCCCTTCAATAGGGGTACAGGATCAGACAGGACCAGGTGAATGAGCTCTGCTCAGGCAGGATACATCATTTGAAGAAACCTATTGTGTCGATTTCAAGTGGTATTAATTTCAGATCAGCTGGTGAGTTTCTGGCCAGAGAGGTCATGTGGGTTTCTTGTAGAGGAAGAAGTGTTTTCTCATTGTGCCACCCACTTGAAGCATGAATTTCATCCACAGAACCACAGACAGCATGCTTAAGTGTTGATTCTTCTGTTTCCTTTCCCTTTTTTTGGTAGAAACATTTAGAAGGCATTTTTCTCGACATTACTCCTTGTGAAGAATAACAAAGTCCTATGAAAAATATTCCATATAATTTCAGACACTGAAATACAGCAACAAGGCTTGATAGAAAAACAACAACTGATACATGATTAAATTATTACAATCAATCATGTCAGGGGATCAGAGACAGTGTTGGCTAGCTCTTATTTGATGCATGTCAATGCAACTCTGAGCTGTTTTTTTACTCACATAAATGTCCTTCTTCTCCCTCCTGGCAGTATTAATTAACACAACATTGGCAGTGTTGGGGAGGTCTACACAGACTCTGGGGTTGGGTCCCTCTAACAGAGGTGCTTTGGTGCTACTGCTCAGTGGGGTTTGTAAATTTTCTACCGCAGTTTCCATAAACACCTCCTGGTTTCAGCTGTGATTGTGTTCCTGAAATTCACTTGTCACGCTAAGTTTTCCATGCTTTGTCTCTGACTGAAGATAAATCATTATCTGATGTCTAAAATGTATTATGGAATTCTCAAATCTACAGTTCATTTTATCAACATTAAAAATATATTTGGTTACTTTAATTAAAAATTGTTGTTATGGAGCACTCAGGCATTTAGCTAGAGCACTTTACTTCATCATGCTGGAGTGATTACTCAAAGTTTTCATCCAGGGTGTCTAGGGCAGGTATTGTATTATTCATATTATAGCTAATCACTTTCTGGCAAGTATAAAACCTCACATTTGCTAGCACTGTGATGC
>NW_009728022.1:76328-76615 GCF_000703405.1 Apaloderma vittatum | reverse complement strand
CGCTCTTCTTGTGTGAGAGAGTCACACACTTCTCAGGGGTAATGAGGGAAAACAAGGGAGTGAGGTTTTGTCTAAAGTATTGCTTAGGCAGACACTGACACTTGCTCATAGGCTGAACTAGGAAGATGCAAGTCAGCTCTGATTCTCAAACTGTGAATATGTTACTGGGGCCTCAGATGTGAGGTGATATTACAGACCTCTTGTGAAGATGTATTAGGTGGAGAGCAGCAGCCTGATAAGCTGCTGTGGTTATCAGAAGTTTAATCCCACATCACCTCTGAGTGATA
>NW_009728022.1:50175-76317 GCF_000703405.1 Apaloderma vittatum | reverse complement strand
ATGCCGTTGTTTCCAGAGCAGGCTAGGTTTCATGGGTAAGACACGCAGCTCTTAGAGCTGGGCTGTGGGCTTGCAAAGTTTCTCACCAGGAACAAGCACAGAAAGGTATGGGTAATACCAGGGGTTGATGTCACCTATCCAGGAAACCTCTCTGATCCTGAGGGAACTGTCGAAATCCTGTGGAACCCCCTGTTAGACTTAAGACTCTGGTTAGCAGCCAGGCACTGCTGCCTAAGAATGAAAAATCTATATGAGGCACAGAGAGGAAAAGTTAATGTAATATTAAAACTAGAAATATCCATTCTGTCAAATGAAATGCCCTGCTGTTTGATCCCATTTACTGGAGTAAGGCTTTATATCAAGGTATCTTGGATTTTAAATTACATGTCAGATATAATTTTGCACTATGGACATGAAATATGGGACTGTCCTTTAAGGGAAGAAAAGAGCAGTGCCGCTAGAAGTGGCTGACTAACAGTGAGCTCACTGGCATAGTGGTTCAACATCTGGCAGCCAGCCACAGCGGTGAAACGAGGGTTTGGAAGGTGGCCATGGACACTGACAGTGAAGTCCAGTACTGATTCGGATATCTCCATCTCCCTTGGAAAGACATCCCTGCCTTGCTGCGGATTCTGCCGGGAGGACCCGGAAAGCAGAGCACCTCCATGCTTTCTTCAGGATCATGTGAGGGCACCTGCAGTGAGCTCCTTTCAGGGAGGAGCCACAGTGTTAGTGCAGGAGAGGACTTCTGCGCTTCTCACGCAGATAGAGTAGTAGGAATCAAGTGACCACACCTCATTGTGGGTTTTCAGACTTACTTCAAAAGTCATCGGCCTATGAGCATAATAATACAAACCCACGTTTCATTTCCTTTCTTGTGGAACAACACTTCTGAATATATATTCAAACTTACTTCAAGAGGTTTTCTTCCTCTTACAAGCCATTTGTCTATCGTATTTTATTATCTGATCTTATTGTATCCTTGTTAACAGTGTGCCTGTTGGGATGTGAAGGCAGCATTAAAGCCTGTGTTTCTATTGTTGTCCTTTCTGTCTCTCTCTGCCTGAATTTTCATGCCAGAAGAAATTTTAAGGGTGATTATCTACCTTACTGATGTGGTGGGATGATTCAATCATTCTGTTCTCTAAATTAAAAGCCTTGAACACCTAGAATAGAAGGCAGTCCCCATGGGCAATTTTTAATTAAGTTTTTTCTCATTGGTTATCATCCATACTACACTAATGTCTAGAGGTCTCAGTGCAGATCTGGGCTGTATTGTGCAAGGTGCTGTATGAATCTGGGGAAAGGGATTATTCTCAGCTGATTTTAACCATGTGAAAGTGAAGCACCTATGCTGAGCTGGTAGAAAGGGTTCTCTCTACAGCAAGAAAGACAACAGCAAACCAGTCCTTTCTAGGCGACGTATTTCAGAAATGTGCAATGAGGCTTATTCTGGAAATCCCTCTGTCCATTAGCTGTAGCAATCTAAACAAGAAATTTGGTTTTGGTGCCTTGGTCTCAGGATGCTCAGATGAGAATCAGCCGCAGTGTGTGGCCTTTTTCACCTCAGGAGGAGACAGCCCTTAGCCCAAATGAGTTCCAATTTCTGCCACAAACGATGAGGCAAGAGGGTCAACAGAAAAACAATGGTGAAATAAAATGCAAGTTTTGAAGTAGAGAGGGAAGCAGAATTCAGACTCCTGTCTCCTTAGCCCAGTGTTGAGTCACCAACTCAACTGGAGTTTCAAACTGTATCTCCCTGGCTCAGTAAAGACAAAAATTGGTTTACCCAGGCTGAGGTGGGATCCCAAAGGCTACTATTTACAAAGGTTTCTAAGCAACTATGTCCTACTTGCCTCATGAAGGAGGCAGAACTTGAGGAAGCCTTGCAGATCTTTGCTAAGATCTCTGATTTTCTCCGTACAGGAAGGTCTTCACACCAAAATTACTTTTTTTTGGCATGTTGCTCTCCATGTGATTGTCCAAAAGAAGCCTCTGATTTTGTCACAGTTTGATATCTGCACCAGGTACTCCATCCTCAAGAGCCTGTCCTTGAAAATTTTTAATCAGATGAATGGTCAATTACAGAGTTGGATTGAGTGAGTTAAGCATAATGGATCATTTTTTTCATTTTTACTCTCTATTTACAGATTGTCTGGGAATACATGAGGATTTCCTCAAAAGTATTTGTTATTTGAAATGATTCATGCACTTTGCTAGCAAATAATTCTTAGCCTGTATGTTGTTCACCAGCAATTTGTTGAGGATATTTGGAATGCGTGCAGTGTTGGTTAGATACATAATTCACTTCATATTGTTACTGTGTCCTGATTGTATAATTTATATAACAAAATACAGGGCAAATTATGAATTTTACAATTGCATGCACAATGAGAAATTTACTCTCAGTGAGTATTTGCAGATTCAGTCTCAACATTCATTTTTCATGAGCATTCATTCTGGCAAAGCTGCTTTGCTAAAATATTTCTGGAAAGTAAACACCAAAAGGATCTTAAACACAGACAAAAGGTTGGGGGAAAACAAGCAGGCATTCAGTAGAAAGCACTTGCTAGATTCATCCCAGACTACTGCTGTGTTGTTTTGCCTAGTCCTTCATTTTACCACTGGTCTGAAGGTTGAGAGTGGCCATCAGTACAAATGGAAGAGAGTGAGAAAAACTGAATGTCAGTGTGAACCCATCAGTGGCTCAGTGATTCAGGATGCCAAGTCATGCACAGGATGGCTGAAACAGAGACTGTCCCCAGATATCTGTCGTTTGGAAAGGTCTCCCCTCCACACTAACCTTGCTTTTCTATTAATTTGCCCAGCATATAAATTTATCTGCTTTATTTTGGTATTAATTTCTCCCCATGTACCCTGCAGTAGCAACAGCTGCGCCCAGCAGTCACTGCAGGGACTCCACAGATGACTTTGGGCTCCCTAGGAGTGTAGGTGACACTTCTCTGCCAGCACTGACCCCATGTTCAGGGAGGATTCAAGAAAGAAAGGGAGAGGCATCTGGCTCCCCGCCATTGCTGAGCAAACCTCTAAGCACAAGGGGACAGCCAGCAAACCAGACTCATGCCACACTGCCAAGTGTAGTGCAGCACTGACAGCTTTGGAGCAATCCCTTGAGAAATTGGTGTTTGTTGTTGTGGGATTTGTTTGTCAGGTTTTTTTTTTTAATTCCCTCACAGTTGAGCTCTGCCGAGTCACTCAGGCAAAGTATGGCAAAGCTTGAAAGCCCTGAGGACATTATTTATTTACTTTTACAAATCCTGCAATAAGTCAGTTTAGCTGTTTTGAGGCTGTTTTATAATCTTAGAGAATTTTTACTGCTTTTTGCTCTTTTTTTAGCTAGAGAGTCCTTTGGTGCTAAGTCTCAGAGTAGCCTAGGTAACACAGTGTCTAAAAATCATGACATTCATTTTAAATGCTAAATTATCCCACCCATTCCTTGTCTCCTGCTGACCTGTAGAGAGGCAGAGTGGAAAGGCTGGGAGAGCTATTGTATTGATCCACCAGTAAACGTGAGCCAAGATTTTCAATCAAACTTTTCCATTTGTCTATTTGTGCCCATATCTATCCATGAAAGGCACTGGCCTGATGCTCAACTACCAGAAGAAATCAGCCTGTATCCTCCATCTAAAGATAAACCCCTGTGTTGCTAATTCTGAGCTTGATTTTATAAGCCACTTGCCAGTGCTCAAGAAAATGAGGCCTGTCCTGCTGCTTCTGCCAGCTCCAGAGGGTTTATTCTTTCTGGATTCTCTCCTTCTGTAAAGCTGGTGATACAGAGCCTTGTTTGACCCTATCTTCCCAGTGTGCAGATATTCCGGGCTAAATTTTCTGTTAGTGTAATAGTACTGGCATCGGGGGACATTTCAGCTGGCTGTATTTGTCCATCTGGACAACTGAAATATGTATCATGTTCTTTTATGGGTTTGCCACCACATACAAGGCTTTGTACCTACGTTGCATGTGCCTTTGCACTGTGGCAGAATTCACCAAACGGAACACGCCATTAGTGACAAGGTAGTTGTTGCAGAAACTGTTAGCTGCCTCCTAAATGGAGGTGTATGAACACGTCTGTTCTAGACATGGAAGTGAAAGAGCTCAAAATCTCTTTTGCCAGCTTGCATGGAGCAGTGGCAGCCTCCGTGTGCCGTGGCTGCTCTCTCTGTACACACCCGGCTGCAGACTTTAATTAACTTCCTTGACTGAGCAGAGCAGTTGCTAATGAAGCGGCTAATTCTGAGGGCAGGGGGCATGTTCTATCATTTAGCGCATTCGTGTGATTCCAGCATCCCATAATACCCTGTTTTCCTCATCGGTTAGTTCCTTTTCTATTTTTTATAACACTAGCTCTCTCCTTTTCCGCATAGGTGTCTGTGTTCTGTCTTCAATTATGTTTCTGCACAAAATCTATCCGAGCTGGATACAAAGCTCCAGCTCAAGATTTACCAATATCTAATCTCAGAAAAAAAAAGTGCCACACAAAGTAGAAAACCCCAAACTGGATTTATGTGCTCACTTGGAATTAACAGGAGCCTCTCAATGAGATTTCTCTCCTTCCTCAGAATGAATTTTGTCCATAAATTCTCTGACGAAAATAAAATAAACTAACCTTTTTTCTTCTTGTTGTTCACCATTTACTGTTGTCAAGACACCGGTACTTTCTCCAGGGAGCAAAGGTGGTGCATCTGACTGGAGGTTTAATATCTGATACAGCCTCTGGCTGGGTCTCCAAATAGATGTAAACCGCACCAAAGTGGTATCCTGAATCTTTTTTCCATTGCTTTGTGGTTTTTTTAAGTGCCTCTTATCCCCAAGCCAGCTAGTCCTAGAAACTTCATCCGAAGTTTGTTTGAAAGATCTTGGAGTCAATTTTGAGAGGAGGAAATGCTCAGGGGGTACGTAATACTCGGAAACTCAGAAACTTCAAAATGACACAGACTCCAGAAGATATTGAAAGAGAGAGCAAGGGCTGAAGAAAGCGTAGAGTTCCAGCTGAAAAGACATGGTCAAGGTGTTGTCTTTCACTCAAAGGGGAACAACCTTTCTCCCAGGCAATCCCACAACCTCCATTTCTGCTTATTGCACTCTGTCACCCATTGCCTCCCTCAGGCAGCTCTGCGAAGCTCCTCACTGTTACTGACAATGACAGGACATCCAGTGCAATATCCAGTTTTTGGGGGCTTGGGCAAAAATGAGGACTTCACCACTCTGTTTGGGTGTCATAGACAAAGGAGACAGCAAGGACCAAGTCTGGAGAACCGATTGCATATCTCAGTACCCAGCAGCAGGCAATAGGTGGCCTCTTAGAAGCCACATGACTTATAAAACTTCTTGTGGGAACTTTATGGGCTATGGTCTGGGGAAAAACTTCTGCAGAGCCCTCGTCCTTCCTTATCACACCTAAAGAGTATCGGACAATATTCAGTACCTGGCACAGCCATAACCCTTGACATCACTGACCTCCCTTTCAGTCAGGGAAGAGCGCAAGGAAAAGAAAACATCTGCTGAGTCAAAGGAACAGAAAATGTTAGGGCGAGCACTGAGAAAAGCTGCAGCTGGTTGTGGGGAACAAGCAGCATCCGAACGCATGGAAAGAAGGGAAGCCTGAGCTGGAGGAGGTCCACAGGCAGCAGGAAGGGAGGCAGTAACAGAGCTAGCTATTTGCTCAATTAATTATAATTTGTTTAATTTGTAATTTAGAAATGAACTGATTTTTTGTGATTCATTTGGAGGAAATTTCCCGAGGTGCTGAATGTAGTTTGCTAAAATGAAAGATTATATCCTGTGATTAAAAAGATGATTATTACACTCTCAGCTGAGGGGGTGGCAATGCACAGCTTAGCAGTACATGTCTCTAGCCTCCAACCCTGCCTACATAGCCTTCGATGTTATACACACTGTTGGATGGGGGCTGGCTGAGGTTGCTCCACTGCCACTTGGCAAGTTGTGTGAGACCGACATCTCCACGCTTTCTCAGAAAATATCCTGGCTCTCTCTCTGATCGCTGAAGGTGAAGACATTGCATGAGAGGGCAGGAAAGACAGGAAAAGTGGGAAGTGTGAAACATGTGAGGAGGCAGAGGAGGGGGCAAGGGCCATGTCATTCACGGCTGCCAGGCATAGATAAAGGCTTATGTGGATATCAAGGAGTTGAGGGCTTTTTGCAAACTGGAATCATTCTTCAGATAGAAGATTGACAGAATAGACAAGGAAGTTCAAAAGCATTATTTGGGGAATGCCTTTTATATGTTGTGTTTTAGGGCTCAATCCCACTGTTATTATCGTTTTGGTCATTGTTGTTGTTACTATTAAGAAGGGAGGAAGACCTAACTCCAGAGATTTTGATGATCTTTTATTAAGAATGGAGGGAGACCTGGTAAGAATAAGATCCTACGCAACAACTCAAAAAGCCAGATCCTGATACTGATCTTCATTTAAAGCTTAGTGATGCTAAAGAATTAAAAATACAAGTGCCAATAATAAAGTAAAAACAAACATAAAATGCAATGTCATCTTATTAACCATTACCAAAACTGCATTTTTTTTTAACTTTTAGCTGCATTTTGACTATATTGATTCCAGTCTTCTTTAAAGTAGTACTCTATTCAAAGAGTCTTATGTACTTTACCAATTTCTCATTAGAGGAACAGCATACTGAAAGAAAATATTGCCTCCAGTATATGGAAGTTAAAATTTATACTGCAGTCCTGTGGTTTTGTCCTGCACATATGAATATAGAGGGAGAAATATTACTGATAAGCCAGAAACAGGAGGTATTTTTAGCGGCAAAATATTAATCAATCAGTGAGTTCCCTATCTTTCATGAAAGCATGGAGAATATAGAAGTATCAGGCTGTATTAAAAAGGAGATATGGATTAAAATAGCTGTAGGAATAGAAAACACCAGTGGATCCTACACCATTTGAGCTTCAGCTTTGGCCAGGGATGTTTGTGAGGTGGATCGCAGAGAGTCCTCTAGTGACAGAATAATATACTGCAGGTGCATGTAGAATCCTGAAGAATGTCAAAATCATTCCCGATGAGAAAATAGCAAGGTCACGATTATTGTAAAACAGATAGGCTAGTCAGTAACTTTCGGAAATGACTGACATCCTTAGGCACAATTCTGTGTGCCTGTTTTCCACCTGAGATAATCATTTGGTAGCAATAGTCCTACATTCTGCGTATCAGAGTACCGTTTCCACCTGGATAAAACAAATTTTTACTCTCATTTTAAGTGAATTTACCATCGTACCAGAAACTACACAGGGGAAAAGCAGAAACAAGCCGAATCCATTATTATTTACTATGTACATCATTACACTTCAAAGCTGTCGTAAATTGAGAGATCAGGGTTTCATCAGGCTAAGCACTGGATAAACACAGACAACAAAAAGGCAGTACCGTCTTTATCCTTTCCTCCTTCCCCCCTCCTCCGCTTAGTGTTCCTCCTGGGAAATACAAAGGGTGATAACCAAAAGCCATGTCTCTAAAGTCTCTGAAGTCAGGATTTTATTTTTTTTTAATCTTACGGAAGTGCAGTAGTGCTTGGAAAGCAGAAGTTTTGGATTTCACCAGAATAAGTGAGGTAGAAATGCCTGTTCATTACCCACAGGATGCGCAAAATAGTGTAAGGTTTGTGAGGGTACATGTGCCAGTGATTCCTGTCTGGAAGATATGGACAGCTACTGCCACCCACTTGGAGCTACAGCTTCCAGTTTCACAAGTGCTTTAAATTTCCAAATATTTTCTCGATCATTCTCCACACTAAAGGAGCACACAAATTGATCTTCAAGGTAACTGTAGACATAGGAAAGAAACACCTCAGAGAGCCAACACACACTATACATGATGTACGAACATCTCAGAGGAATGAAAAAAGAGGTGGGCTGGGTCTGAGCAATGCTGAGGCTGTCTGAGTCTCATTTTTCTGGGGTGCCCAAGAGGGGAGGCACAGAATAAAAGAAGTGGAGCCAGCACACTGTGATGTCCACATATGCCAATGAACATCTTGAGACTTGTTAAGGCAGAAGCTGTACCCAGATCATTGTCTTTAACAGCCATTAGTGCACCTGCACTATGCACGGAATTGTTCTTGTCCAAGTTCCATCTCCTCTACCAGGTAAAATTTCTACTCTTTGGTTGTACTTGCTTCCTCTGAAAAAATTTCTTAACAGTCAAGATAAATGGGAGACAATAAAGCTCCGCTTTTATAGCACTTTTCATACAAAATAGGCCCTTAAGCTCTTTACTGAGTTAAATCACAGAGTTACAGAACTAAATAATGAAATTTTAATTTTTTCAGCTTTATTGTATTACTCCTTATTTCATTGTTACTGTCCAGTCTGAAGAATTCTTTCCCTTGTCTTTCAGTGCTATTATAAAATATTTATATAACATTGCTGATCAAAGGTCTCAATAAGACTGATTTAGGTGTAATACAGACATGTTATGCTTCTCAAGACCAGATGCTGGAAAGATGAATTTTGTTTTTACTGAGGTGAGTGGCAAAATGGTTTCACGTAAGTCCTTATAGAGACCTCATCCAACTATGTATACCTGATGATCCTGTCATCCTTAGTCTGAATGCAGGTGGGATGCTTGTGGTTTTAATGAGCCCAAGAGGATTTTCTGGATGTTGTACCTGGAGTTATAGCAATTCTTGGCTTGTGCTCAAGGCATAAGCATGGCAGCTAGGGCTTTGGTGTGCACCATGCCAACAAACTGAGTTTTGGTGAAAATGTGACCAAGGAGACAGAGATGAGCTCTTTGAAAGTCTGGTTGAGATGATATGTGTGAAGGACTCTTGAAAACTGAGGTCTCAATAACTGCAGAGCCCTGGCAGAAACCTGTCAGGAGGCAAATAATGGGCTTTGAAATGCTAAGCCTGTTTGTAGCTAAGTGGCCAGAGGCACAGACAAATGTGGAGATCTGCTTGCTAAGGGATTAGGCACCAGTATGTGGTAGAGAGGAGTGACTAACTCTGGTTCAGACACGAGAATTGCTGGGGCTGCAGGGCTCACATGTACAAGCCTCAGTGCTTGAATAAAGTCCATGCTTTAATCTTCTAATTATTTGTGGAGTGATAACTTTTGTCTCCCCTGCGCAGTTTGCTAGGAGAGCTGCAGACTCCTGAAAAATTGCTACAATACTTTTCTACTCTGAGCTAGCTTCCATCAGTCCCTTAGAAACAGTAGTGAGCATCAGGGGACCACAGCCTGCAGGCTGCAAACCACTGTCCTAGATACTCCTCAGGCTGTTCTGAAGCACCAGCTTCCTCAAGGATGATGAAAACCTGACCTTAACATAACCTTTCTGGAGAGGCAGACCCAGACAGAAAAGAAACCTTCTGAACGTCTCCAGTGAAGTAATCTTTCATGGGCAGTTGTCTGCAAACAAGAGACAATACACTAAGGACCCGGCCCATCTCCTTACCGTTAGAAATTCCTCTCTATTTATTTTGTCTTATCACATGCTGTTTAACAGCCAAGTCCTATGCCCACTTGCCTCTCTCAGACCTTATCTACTTCTTCCTCATGTCCTTCACCAAAATGTAACCAGAAGTTTTCTCAGCAGGAGATTATTTTTTACCTTTTGTCAGTCCAATGAAATAAAAGTGTGTCAGGAGATTTTATTGATTTTCTAACACATTCTGAGGGAAAATAGGTTTCCTGTCAACTTCTTTTTCTCCTGGCCACCCACCCGTGAAATGCTGCAAAACCAACCATCTGCTAGCTTGGGAATTTCAAAGGGCAAGTGCTCAGACCAAGTATAGCTCTCCAGAAGAGGAAACTCAAAATGCTCAAGTGACTTGGGAAGCACTACCGCTTTTACTAAGAAAAACTGCAATATAGTAGAATTTCAGGACCCTTGTCCCACAGTAGTCAGGGGGCTTGAACGTAACGGATTGCCCTGTCATGTTAATCTTTTCCATGTGATGCTCACATAATGCCTGATCATTCCTGTGACACAATTGTACTCATGTTTTTGTTCTTCCACAGCTCGTTCCTCACTGGTGGGAAAAATCACCTTCCTTCCCACCATAGTTCTGCCCAGGCAATGTTTCACCAGAGTCCTCAGATTGCTATTCTGTTCTTCTCTCTGAAAACCTTCTCCAGAAGATCTGTGCTAGAATAACACTTCCAAAAAGCTCATTTCCCTACTTTGCTCCAGACAAACACACCAAGATGCTGTAGAAAAGCAGAGAGCAGAAAGAATGTACATTTTCCTGTGAAAGCTCTTGTCCTTGCCACTCTCTGCAGATCCTCTGTTGCTGTCTATAGCATTTCCCTGGAGGCTGCTGTTTGAATGACAAACAAGCAAAGGGACAAGACACGTTTGAAAAGAACAAGAGCTCCCACAAAACCCTGAAAAGCCTTTCCACTGCTTCAGAGAGGCGCCCTCCAGGACTCAAGAGGAAGCCTCTGAACATCCAAACAGAAGTGCTTTCTGAGGTTTTCAAACCAAGGAAGAATTACCTTAAATTTTAGCCTCCCTTTAGCCCTGCTTGATTTCATGTTACAAGCCCCAGAGCTCTTCTTGCTCCAGTCATCAGAAGACAATTCTGAGGCATGTGTCCCAGAGCAGCCTTCACTTCCCTAGTGAGGGAAATACAGGACTCCTTTCCCAGGGCATCCCAAGCAGCTTTGTCCAAGGAAAACTTTTCCAACTGACTTCAATTTCTTCAAGTCCAAGCTTAATGCAGCAGGGTACCAGAACTTCGTGCATGTATTTAACATCCTACGGAAGTCAGCAGTCATTTAGTTTGGACAATTATGGCTCTGAGTGACTTTGATGTGATTGTTTTTACGAAGAGCCATATTCGTTGGCTTTGAGACAAAATTGAGTTTCTGAGACTGAAATCACACTCTTAAATTAAAGCTGGTTTTTTTTTTTTTAATGTGGCTCTAAAAATGAAATTTCAAACTCCAATAAGTAAATGAAAGAAATTGTGGAAAGGATGTACTGAAGTGGCTTGTATCACTCGTGCAAGTGACCAGGACACTGTTCCTTCTGTTGCTTTTTGAGGTCAGTTATTCACCTTTTCCCCAGGAAACTACTCTACAGCAACCTTGCATCTTAATGCACCTTGCTGTTGGGGCACAGGTTTCCTAATAGCCCACTCTTTCTTTTTCTTTTTCTTTTTCTTTTTCTTTTTCTTTTTCTTTTTCTTTTGTATCTTCTGTTCTCATCCAACTTTTTTTTTTGCCTCTCTGAGACACTGCAAAAAAACCTCCTCTGACTGCCTGAAGCTGAAGAAGGAATGTGAGAACGAGATGGGTCCTGGGCTATGGTGCAGGTGCTGTGGGAATGCCTCTGTAGGAGAAGCAGCCTCTCAGACGGCTCTGCTATACTTGGGTGGCTGTCTCAGTCCCTTGACCTTTTACAAACAAGGGTCCTTGTAGATTTTGACCCGCGGTGGCTAAAGCAGTGTTGTATTGGGACAGTCCAGACTACCATGCCACTGCTGCACAGGATTCTCTTCAGACAGGGGTCCTCTGAAGCTGCTGCCCTGAAGGATGGTGCAGCCTGGCTGCAGTGCAGTGCCACAGCCTCTCTTTGCAGGATGCTGTGGATTGTGGCTGCACATGGGAGTCCTGGGGTAAGAAAGAGGCCAAAATAGTGTGAGAGAGAGGTCAACCATGCAAATCGTCACATGGCATGTGTGGCTTCTCAGAGCTGCACAGTCCAGGAAACACACAGATGGCAGCAAGCACCAGCTGGTCCTTGTGGCCCTCTTCTCTCCTGCACCACATCTTTATTTCAAATTTGTCAGGAGACCAGGAGAGATTCAGCTGCACCACTAGAATTTCAAGCTCTCTAGTTCATGATGTTGTTGCTCTGACAGTTAAGTCAAGCAGTGTCTTTATATGTAATTTCCGTTCCATTATAGTGTAAAATAGGGTGATAATCATGGTTCCTTCTGCCACACTCACGGGCACATTTATTATCTGCTGTGTGGGAAATAAAGACCTGTCTCTGACTTGGTTGTCTTCTCTCCTTAATACTTTATTAGACATTTAATGTAGCTTTTATGTCTGAAAAGAGTTCATTAGGTTATGAATTAGCAGCTTGAAGTGAATTTTGCTGCCACCGAATGACTTTCAATTTGTAGCAATACATCTGTTTGGATTTTTGTCTTTTAAGATTAGTGTTTATGAAATGTAAGTAAGATGAATCACTCAGCTACATAAACTTTCGAAATATCCATGATATTTTTTTCCTTTTATAGTCTATTCTTCCACCCACACCTCCTGCAACTTCAAAACTTAAAACCTACCCCACTATTTTCCCTTCAGCCAGAAGAAAATGTTTCTTTTCTCCCAGGAAATCAGTTAATCTTGGGAGAACACATTGATGGTGACACCGCACTCCTTACTTTGAGAGAAACTCAGCAGCTGAATCTAGAGTCTATATAATTGTCACGAGCCTTAAGAGACTTGCAAAGGGTGAGGCTGAGGCCTCTTCAGGTGTGAAAAGATACCTTAAAAACTGAATGCCCAGTGGAAACTTAAAGCAGATTCAATTAAAAAAAAAATAAGCCTAATGAGACAAATCTATGCATTTGCCTGGGATTATAGACACCAATTTGATATTGCTGACAGCCCTTCTTCATGTTCCATTCATGTCCTGAGTGTTTAATTAGTGTTATGAACTCTATTCCTGTCTATATGAGGAGCTCTCAAGTGAGGATGGCAAAATATAGAAAAGTGCTCTGTGAGAAGAAATGAGAAAGTTTCACTGAATTTCAGCAATTCGGACATAATGTATTCTGGGCAATCTTTTTCTGGGTAATAAAATGAAGAAAATGAGGCAGAACTATCCAAGGCAGCAAAGGGTTAAGAGTGAAACATGCACTGCTTGGTAAAGTGTGTTCTTAGGCCAGACCTGCTTTGGTGACTGCTCATGTCATCAGTTGTGGTGGAGCAAAACCAGGGGGAGTCATGAACCTCCAGTATGTTGGAACTGCACCTTCCTTCAATACGCAGAAGGTGCCAGATGCCAACCATGTGCAAGCACTGGCATTGGAAATTCTTGAGGGAAATGCAGTGTAAAAATCTCCCAGAGGCTTTTGACTAATTAAAATGACTGCTCTCTTACACCTGCCAAACCTCTTTTCTATGTTGGTCTCAGTGGATCATATTGTCTCTTAGACAGTTTCTGTAGCACAGCTTGCCTCTTTTGCTGGCTCGAATGGCAACAAATAAAATCCTCCCTCCACAGCTCTAGAGAAACAGCAAGTAATAGCATCCCTGTGGTGGGGAGAAATGAGCCCTCATGGCACAGACTCCCCATCCTGGGAGGCTGATATTGTATATATCCAGCACCATGGAATGTGCTTTGACAATCCTGGGAAACAGAAGAGACAAAGGGACCATTGGGATGCCTAGGGATTGATCTCACCTGTGTTTAACCATCTGAAAGGCATCTAATCTCAATCCTTCTGCAGTCAGCAGAGGGTGATCACCACCTCCCACCACTTGCCAAATCTTCCCCGGTGGCCTCCACAGCTGTTGCAGCTGGGGATGAACTATCTTCAGAAGGTGGGAGCGTTGTAATGTACTATCAGAGGGAACTGAGTGACTTCATGAAGCAGCAGAAGTATAAGCAGATGGAGGAACCTTGGGAAACAGCTTGTTAATGAATCTGAATTCTTTCCATGGTCAAAATATATATGGAGATGCTGCAGTTATTAGAGTGCCAGAAAAAAAAATCATATAAATTCACACTGAAGTCCAGCTCTAGCTTTTGTCTTCATAACTATGTTGATGTCACTGAAGGTAGAGTCTTGGCAACTTACTAGTTAAAACTATAAAAGTTTGAGTGGATAGTGTTGGGTTGTGGTGTGGGTTGTGGTTTTTTTCAATAAAACTGCTGCCTCTGAAAAAAATTCTGAAGTGTTAAGAAGTCTCAAAATCATACAAAAAGATGATTCCCCGTTCTAAATATTTAGAGAACCCCCCCTAGCATCTGCTGGACTGTGCGTGACTGTGATTTGTAGCTCTGCATGCCTCAGGGATGTTGCAGGCAGCAAGAGAAAGATGACCTGCCTTCAACTGAGTAACAGTTTCCTGGAAATTCACAGTTTATTAATCCTTTTTGCTCCAAGTTTAGCAAAAGGGAGGTTGTTTGTTCACTTATTCTTCCTGTTCAAAAGTCAAAGAGAAGATCTGGGGCAAGGCATTAATCACTCCAGTCTCTGTGGTAGGCATTTCTATGGGTAGTCCCTGGGTTTGAAAGAGTTAATAACTGGAACAATACTAAGTAAAGTACATATCTATCTGCCCGGCTCCCTGATATCAACTTCTAGGCACTGTCACAGACAGCATATATGCTAAAAAATCAATCCTTTGACACACTAGGTACAGCCATGTTTAGATGTAGATACATCTGACAACTAGCATGCGCGTGCTCCTGCTGCTTATTTACTGCAAATAACCAAATAAAAGGCATTTCTGGCCCTGGCTACACCACTGCCTCTCAGGAAAACCTCAAACCTTGGATGTAGTACTTCATTAATGTGGCTCTAAGGATCTTTAGTCAGGCCTGTTTTGTGTCCAGCCAAACTAGAAGGAAGGTATGTGCGACTACACACATTGCTACAGGTATACCTTAAAATAATCAACATTAACATTTCTGGGCTTCTTTTATACAGAAGTTTTGTTTGAAATAGAACATGACAAAGATATTTTGAAAGCAGACTGTATATCATCCATCAAAAACGGCTTAAATACTAGGAACAGGTCCTGAATGGGCAAGATGGTTTTTAGAGGCCCCTCCTAAGCTTACTTTCTACAGATGTGTTATAAATTGTTATTTCATAATTTATATAATTGCTAGAAAGTGGCTGAGTATGGCTACTCAGTGAGTGGCCAGGATCTACTCAGAATTTTCATTAACATCTGAGGTACACTGGGATGCAACAATAAGAGATATATGCAGTAATCCTGGAGCAACAACAAGAGATATACCTAGTAATCCTGGAGCTAGCACCATACTGAAAGAATTGCAAGCACCACAAAAGGCCAGGATGCAATGATAACTACGTTGACTAACTTAAAACCTGGTATAAAATCGGCAAGTGCAAATTAGTAAAAGATTAGTAAACGGAAGGGCTAATGGATGGCAAAGTAAAATAGGGAGTAATTGGGCAGGCAGCAGGACAGCTAGGATGTAGGAAAGCTCTCTCGTGGCTCTTAAACGAACTTTAGTCTAGAGTCTGGTGCATTTGATCACGGGATAGGCTTCCTCTGTGAAAGAAGCACTGAAAGAAGAAGCAATAAGGTGCAGACGTCATTTGCACTAGAGGTTGGGGGAGGGAATGACCTGGAGCATGCAGGGGAGCAGCTTTGAGGAGAATAATGAGAAACAGAAAATATGTAGCAAACCTTGAAAGCAAGGAACAGCTAATGTAGTCAGAGATGTGGAGATGCATAAATCTTTCAGCATGCAGAAAGCTGTTGAGAAGGTGATATGAGAGAGGGACAGCTGAGAGAATTATCAGGGAGTAAAGGCCAAAAATTATTTTTCCTTACACTTGTGCACACACTTAGTTGCTGGGTTCTTAGCACGGTGTACTCTTTCCTTCCTATAAGGTTTCTTGTGTTCTCACAGTGTAATAAAGCATCTCAATATGCTGCAAATATGATGAGAAGGGGTTCTAAACTTCCAGTTAGGAAGCTTAATTATCAAGCAAGACCCTGGAAGTACCAAACTTGTCTTTTGTCTTTGCTCCTTACTCCCTGGCCTCTCTGAAGGGACGTGAGGATGAGATGGTGGCAGTCAGGAGTGGCCAGCTCTGTGATGTCCACAGCTGACTGCCCACCCACTACAAAGACAAGATGAAGAGATGAGAGGTTCAATCTCTCATCCTGCCTCGAATGAGAAGTTGTTTCCCCTTGCAGTGCTCAGTAGTGGGGCAAACTCCTAGGGGCAACTCTCTTGACAACTGGCACCTACCAAAGTGGAGTAGCTATTTAGAAGGGATTGTCTGAGTGCTATGGACAAAAGACAAAAATGGTGAAGCTTTCCAAGAACTGCCCTTTTCTCAGGAAGCTCATGAAGTGCAGACTGTTCTGCTCTTCCTCCTCGAGGCTTACAAGGCATGCCTCAAGGCATCATTTGTTGTGAGCAGGCACCTAGCTCTTGGGTGGCTTAGACACAGTCTCTCAGTATGGAGTTTTCCTTCCTTATATCTATATTTTTCTCTGCTGATTTATTTCCAGACATGAACCTGTTGGTTCCTATGAAGCCTGTTCATTGCAAAACAGCAAGGGAAGAACTTCACGGAGAAACTAGTAACTCTAAGACAGAAAGGGGCTTCCGTTTTCCTCTGAATCTTCACCCAATATAACCAAATGCAGTTTCTCTAACTAAATGCATTTTAGAAACATTTTTAGGTGAAGATAATGCTGTTTGCACTGA
Organism: Apaloderma vittatum; assembly: GCF_000703405.1. Taxonomy (NCBI): domain Eukaryota; kingdom Metazoa; phylum Chordata; class Aves; order Trogoniformes; family Trogonidae; genus Apaloderma; species Apaloderma vittatum. The sequence goes on along the minus strand of NW_009728022.1, from coordinate 59,875 downwards.
GAAGAGTAGAAGAATAGTGCATAATATCCACTTATGTTGTACTTAGCACCTTGTACCAAAATAATTAAGCCTGTCTTCTGCCTAGAAGTGTGATTTCTGTGGGCAGATCAGATAAGGTAGGAGAAATATGGAGGAAAATCTTTCTTAACCTGTCTTTACTTATCCTAGTAGCCAAACACAGCTCTGAAATCTTCACAGGTATTTCTCTTTCACCAGAGATTTAATTATTGCCTCCTCCATGTGACTTCAGCAGTGACATGTCTTTGTCAAAACATGTAATCCATTGCTGGTATGCAGCTGCCTATGTGAAAGATGTAGCTGACACTGTCCAGCCTCCACACAATCTCCAATCTCATGCTTGAACACTGCATATCACACACAAAGCAGAACTTCTTGCTTTTACACAGCCATAAACTCCTAGCAGAGCTGAACAGTAATAAAAATTCTTTGTGACTTAGTGAATAAACATATCAAAGCTTTTGAGATGGGATGAGGCTTGAAAGTGACAAAGATCAAAGCCCACGGGGCAAATATTTCTGCTTGAAAAGCCAGGATGTTCGTCTAAGCACTGGGGAAGATTTTGCACCAACACAAAATGCACACACAACTGTTATTTGCTGACACTTCAGGAAGACTTCAGAAACCTGATTAGATAGACAAGAAAATAAATGAGAAGCACAGAGGGAAGCAAAGTTGACAGCAATAAACAGAAAAAAAAAAAATCAGTAGTGTTATTTTATTTAATCGGTGATGTTTTCATAGAGGGACTATGTGGCTCAGGCATGAGCTAACTGTCTGTAGAGCCTTTATTTCCAGTCCTGGCCAGTCTTGTAGCTGTCAGAAGTTGCTATGGCCAGATGATTGCAATGGGATCCAGGAGGTAATTCAAGTGATCCATCTCAAAAACTCACACTATTCTGGGAGTGTCATGTATGATGTATTGGTGAAATGGAAACTGTGTCTGAAGCAATGGACTTACCCAGGAGCTCAGAAGATCTATTGATAGATACTTCAACCATCAGTTGACTCCACACTGGTGGAGTCCCCGCAGGGTGTTGGACTCCTGCTTGTCCTCCTGGTCTCTGTGAGAAGGAAACCCAAACACAAGGGCTACAAAGAGCAATGGCATGCTCTGGTATTCAAGGCAGACCATGGGCCTTGAATCACTTTCCCAGTCTGTTCAGATGCAACCTCAGGCACTAGGATTGATCTCTGCTTCCTGACACTACTTCTGCTAATCATTTGCTGAGGTCTGGGGCACTCACTGACCTGCAGATCAGTTCCCTGATCTGTTTGGTGAGAAGTGGACCAAGTTATAACTGAGACAGAGTAGATCAGGCCTGAGGGAAGGCTGTGTTTTCTCCTCTTACAGCAAAGCACCCATCTCCCAGGATTGCTGGGTGTTGTTGTTTGACCCTGGCCAGCAGCCACTCTGTCACACACCCTTCTCTGCTAGACAAGGGAAGAAAATAAAGCGAAAGGCCCATGATTTGAGATAAGGACAGGGAGATCATCCAAATCTACCATCCCAGGCAAAATAGGCTTGATTTTGGGGAAATCAGTTATATTCATTAAAGAACAAATCAGAGAAGACTACTGAGAAAAAAACAGATCTCCCAAAAAAAATAACACCTTCCTTCCATTCCTCCCTTCTTAAACATCAATCCCGATTCATCCACCTCTTCCCCCCAAGTGGCACAAGGGGACAGGGAATGGGAGTTGTGGTCAGTTCATCTGATGTAATTTCCACCACTTCTTCTTCCTTCAGCGAAAAACTCCTCACTCTTCCCCCGGGGCCATTGTGGGGTCCTTCTCACGGGAGACAATCTTCACACACCTTTCTCCAGTGTGAGCCCTCTCATGAGAGACAATTCATCACAAACTGCCCCAAAGTGAGTCTCTTCATGGGATGCAATCCTTCAGGGGGAAACTGCTCCAGCACAAGTTTCCTGTGGCCTCACAAAAGTCCTGCCAGCCAAACTGCTCCAGTGTGGGCTTCTCTCTCTCCATGGGCTACAGGCTCTGGCAGCAACCTCCTCCAGCATGGGCTACCCACAGGACTATAGTCCCCTTCAGGCATCCACCCACTCCAGCGTGGGGTCCTCCACGGGCTGCAGGTGGATATCTGTGCGCCGTCACCTCCATGGGCTGCAGGAGGCAGCCTGCTTCACCATGGTCTTTCCCATGGCTGGGGAGACTCTCTGCTCTGGTGTCTGGAGCACATCCTCCCCACCCTTTCTTCACTGACCTTGGTGTCTTCACGTATTCTCACTTCTCTGTCTCTCAGCAAGTTGTTGTGTGGTGCAGTTCTTTTTTCTCCATTTCTTAAATATGTTTTTACAGAGGTGTTCCTATCCTATCACTACTGATAGGCTCAGCCTTGGCCAGCAGTGCATCTGTCTTTGGCGCTGGCTGGCATTGGCTCTCTCATACTTATGGGAAACTTTAGAACATTCTTGCAGAAGCCACCCCTACAGCTCCCCCCCGCCACCAAAATCCAGCCAGGCAAACCTGATACACTGGGAAAGGGAATAATTAAGGACAGCCTAGGAAGTACCTACGTTATTTGCCTGATGCTCCAGAAGCCACATAACTGAGACAGAACAGTGAACCCAGATTAACATATACCAACCAGCAGAGTTTAGGAACATGGGCCCAGGCTGGAGTTAATGCAGTTCCCATACAACAATAACCCACATGTTTCTACTCTGTATTTTAAGCCCTGAGTTGTCATACCTGCATTGCTAGCAGCACCTGGACTGGTTTTTAGCTAGCTCAAGCACTGACCAACCCCCTTGCATGTCTCCTTCCTCTGATGCAATCAGAGTGAAGGCTAGCAATGGAGGGAAATGGGAACTTCTTTCTTCTTCAGCTCTCCTCAGCAAGGATAAGTGATTGAAGCTGTGTCTCCTGTGTAACACTTGTGCAGTCAAACCACTTGCTGTGTGCAGATCTGTCTCTCATGGGGAGGGAGGGTGATGACCATGACTCCAGCATGTACTCAGCTGTAGTCCGGAAGAGATCCTCACTCTCTCAGCTCCAAAAGAATGCCTCATTGTATATTGAGGAGTATTGAAATATGCCATTTTAAGGACATTACAATCTTATTTCTCCTCCTTTAAATTTATTCCTTTTAAATCCGTGGTAGAAAGATGGATATTATAACTGGCATCTTTTATGGCTTGCAGATATGCTGTCAGCGAATGATCTCACAGCTAAGACTGAAGGTTCAGGCAGTTAAACTGGCTTGACTGTATATGGGTAACTCAGCAGATTGCACTCGGCATCCAGCCTGAGGGTAGGAAGTACACTGTCAGTGGAACTGCTGCTTTTAGGAAGATGAAAACATGGAGCAGCACAGAACTGGACACAGGAACGTCACGTTGTTTGTGGGACAAAATATGCATACATATATTTTGGAAATGGTGGGCATCTTCCTTTAAGTATCAAGTCTTCCAGAATTTGATGCAGCCCTTGATAATAGCTTCTCTTTCTCACCCATTGAGTTGACCAAATAAACGCTGCTTGTGTCTGCTGCTTCAGCTGAGAAATACCCAGTGCAGCAGGGAGCTATCAGTGTTCAAAGTTGAGAGGCTGGCTCTAAAGCCTCCACCTCCTCATTGCCTGATGGAGCTTGGTAGGCTTCTCCTCAGTCTGATCATAGGGCTCTGGGACCACACCTGGGTGTGACATTGCACCAAAGCAGGTCTTCAGCTTGGGGTTTGGAGACACTGGGCTGCTCCTGGTGCCAGGGTTAGCTGTTTCAGGGCATAGCTCAGTATTTCTGTTTAGTGCAGTATCATGCCAGGTAGGCTTACCTAAGGAAGGATGATTTCATTCCCTGGTCATCTGTAGCTGTGTTTGTAGTTGCCTATATGTCAAAGGCTGGCATGCGTTAGCTAATAACGCTTCTTACAAATACAATAACACCTTCTGCTTTTTAAACAGCACCTTCCTGACACAGATCTAAACGTGCTCCTGACAGGGTGAAAACTCGCAGTCCTTTGCCAGGCAGGCAGCATTAGTTCTGCTGCAAGGACAAGTGAAAGCAAAGAGAAAAGAAAAGCCAGGTCTTCAGAGGCACTAGAGTGTCTAAAGAGCATTTAAGCACCTTCTCTCATTCACTGCAGGTGGAGATAGGTGTGAAAATCCCAGCGCCTATTGATTACTCTTAGACATCTTGACACTCTTGAAAATCTAGCTTTTGACTTCCAAGTGACCACAAATTCACACATAATATAAGTGTCAACTCTAGGCACAAAACTGGGGTGACAGTGCCTAGTTCTGTGCTCCAAGCCTCTGCAGCACTCTCTCCTTAAAGTTATGGACAGCAATTTACCCTCAGCAATAGCGTTCATTAGGCCTGGTGTCCTGCCTGAGGTTCACCTTGGGGAAATTATGTCCTGGATAGTCAGAATATCCTCCCTTTTCTTTAACAAATGGATGCAGGATTGTTATGTTGTTATTACACAGTGATTTATAAATTGCATTTCATATACATCACAGTGCCGTAAGATCTAATTACAAAACACTTGTGACTGAATAAGAAGTATCTGGGCAAGAAAATTGCTTGAAGCCTGACCTTTATTACACTGAAAGAACCAGAGGTTTGGAGTCAGTGGGAGACCTAGGAGGAAGAAATCCATCAGTCCTGACTGTATATAGGAGCAAGAGCCTAGGTAGTATGAGCAAAACTGTACAATTAGGAAATGGCCAGGTGGAAGAATTGCAAATAAAATGGAGAAGTCTTCATTAATCATTGCCTCCTCCATGCCTCAATGCCCACAAAAATCAAAGGGCATTGACTTTACTAGGCCCTCTGATGTCCCCAGGCTGAAGAGTAGGGATTGCTGGTACCAAAGTCCTGTATAGCCACATCCCAAATTCAGTGTGCTCACAATGATTGTTATCTGTATATCTTTGCAAACAGTTTAAGAAAAAATATAAATTATAATTAAAGTACTTAATTTTTATTCTGGCTGGGTTTTTATTTCTGACTTAATTCTGAAGATTGCAATTCACTTTCCTGAAGTTATCTCCTCAATCTTTATAATTAAACCTCATTTAAATATTTTGGTCACTTTCATGACTTATGGTTGAGAAGGTACTTTTATCTTAAGCCTCTATTTGCAGGTGCTCAGAGCTTTTAGAAAATAATATCCTTTGGGCTTAAAATTTACATTTGGAGAGATTAAAGCTGACCTGGAAATGGAAAACAATCGTATATGAGGCCTTTCCCCATCTTTTCTGATATGTAAGAAGACATGAAATGGTAATTCTCCTCCTTCTTCTTTCTTCACACTTACTGGGACTCTATCACACTATTTCTACTGGCGTTTAGGGAAGGGTCCTCAGTAGACTGAAGAGTGGAGAAGGAACATACCTCATCAGCAATAAATGTGCTGTGCTTTTTGGCTCTTTAGTACAGGTCTTTTTTTCTCAGACTTAGAGGCATTTAAACAATAACAAACCCATAACAAAATTAAAAGAGAATTTTATACAGAAAGACTGGAAGGATTCTTCTCTTCACCACCACCAAAGTTTCATCATTTTGGGCTTGAACTGTTAACCCTGTGGCCTTTTTTCTGACTGATTTCAGCAAGCCTCGGGTCCTGTATCATGAATTGTTTGTGTCAATAGAAAGAAATTAAATCTTTGTGAGTCACAGTAAAGGTTCAAAGCCATGTCTGTATTAGCTCTCCCCTCTTCAGAGAGTTCTCCAACAAAAGCAATGGGTATTTCTAAGGATAAGAATGGGTATTTCTAAGGATAAAGACCAAATTAAATCCTATGCCTCCAATGATTAGCTGGCATCCCACCTTTTCTTTTAGATATGATGGTGTCCAGCAGAAGGGCCTAGCTCAATTAACTTTATGTTAATGCATCTACAGAATGGCTCAATACATATGGAGAGTGAAATTTGCCCGAAAACTAATGGGGATGCACATGGTTTCAGTTCCAAGGCAGTTCAGAAATTACCTTTGAGTCAAAACGACAGCCTACGTTTAAGCCCTTTGAACAGCCTCTGTTCAGACCCAGAACTATAGCCTCAGACCAGGTCATCCCAGACGTCCCATCCAATTCCTTCAGTCCCCAGGAACAGTGGCTTTCTAAAGAACAGGTGATTTATTGCAGTCTCCCTTTCCTGGCCCTCAAGCTTTGTAACAACTCAGCCAAACTGAGGAACTGCCTTGGGTATCTGCTTTTGTTGCTTGAGCTGCCTGACCTATCCTTACATGTCCCTTTTAATTAAATAACACTTGACTAGGTTTAGTAGAGATAATAAAAGATGAGGAGGAGAGTACAAGGTATCTTTACCTTGCCAGGCTGATTTGGGGAAGCTGCAAATCCAATCTGTGTGTCTAAAATCCACTTCTGTTTGGGACCTGGAGGGGAAAAGCCATCTTTGTCTTTCCTAACATTCTCCTCTAGGGAAAATTAAAGGTGTCTAGGGTTTTCTTTGTTCTCCCTCTGCCATTCCATCTTCCACTTTCTGCCTTCTTTAACTTCCAATCTCCCTTAAATTGCATTAAAGGAATAGGAGAAATCATTGCTTCTCTCTTTTCGCCTTGGAGCTAAAAGCTTTCTCTTTTCTTCACAGTGCTTGTTAAATGCGATAGACAGAGTGAAAGCTTCATAAATCATAAACAAGCAGAGGACCTAAATAAAAGTCACTGCAAAATGAGGAAAAGAAAGGCCTCAGCATGCACATCAGGGCATCCAGCATGCAGTTCTTAAACTACACTAGCAGGAGGCAGAGGGCATGCCTGTTTTGTGTCTAAACTGGGAATCAAAACAACAGGGTGGACCAGGAAAATCAGTTAAGAAAAAGCTCTTCAGTGTCATGGCCACAAATAGGGGCAGACTTCCACTCTCTGGTTTTGCCTCTCCCTTTGCAAGGACCACCTTCTTTTCTCTCTGTGCCTCCTTATAGCATGGAAAGGCTCCTCCACTTTTCATCAAGTGGTAACTTGCTCTGGGTTCTGCTGAGCACAGCAGCAACCTCTGGAGCACTCCAGCAGTGAGAAATGCTGGAACATGGTGCCGGCAGATCAGCTTCCGCTCGGGGCTAGGGTATGGATACTGGGATTCTAGCAGTGAAGAAATTTATTTCAGAACATCCTTCTTTTCTTTTGCAAAGCTATGAACTGGTGATACAGCAGAAAAAAATGCAAAAGCAATCCATGTTGCCTCAAAGGAAAGAATTGATTGGTGATAAGGAAGCACAGAATCATAGAATCGTAGAATCACTGAATGTTAAATGTTCAATATCTTGAACTGCGCTGGACCCAGTACTGACCACTGGGAAATGCAAGCCAAGGAAATTAATGCAGGAATCAAAACATCGGCGCCCATCCACCCTGCTAGTGGAGCCCAGATTTTCCATGATCAACCTCTGCTCTGAAGGAGACAAACTGGGCTCTACTCCCCCATCTCCCAGAACAAGTCTGCACAAAGAAGGGAAGAACCAGCCTCTGTCCACCACGGTTCAAGTAGGGCTGGCACATCTTGCCAGTCAAGAATGTGGGTAATGAGCAGGTCGGTGTCCTCAACTCTGTCTTAAGAGTTCAGGTGCCGCTGACCATGTTTTTCTGAAAAGACTTCTCTTTGTAAGTAAATCTTTCTTGGTGCCAGTAGAGCACATTTCTTCCCTCATGCAGAACTACTTGCTTGTTCAAATTTTTTTTCTCATAATTAGCCTTTAAATCTGGAACAGGACTTTGCTCTTCATGGTATGGTTATCAAATTTCTTGAGCTACCCTCCTGTGAGCAGTTTTATAATTTTGGGGAGAATGGTTTATATTTTTTATCAATCCACCATTATCCATAATATCGTTCCTTCTTATACATTTTTGAAGTAGGTTAAAAGTGGTGGATTTACTTTGATGGAAGTCATATTATTTTGTTTTTACTATTCTCATCTAGGCATATGTATAATTTCAGTTTTAGGAATTAAGCTATTATCTCCTGCACTAAGGCACACCTGTCTAAAATGATCCCATTAAGTTGTTTTTAAGGAGACAAAACCGAAACTTGAAGATACATATCTGTCAATTCAGGAAGATATTAGTTTTAAAGAAATTATACTCTTCATTATCACACAAGTCAACAATATTTTATTTTCCTTTGGAAGTGTTTGTGAGATAATCTACTAACTAAATTTAGCACAATTTAAAATCCTGGGTCAGCTGGTGGGGAATTGTTAGATTTGGTTTTATGTTCCTTTTCCTAATAACTTTTTCTGCTGATACTTTGCTTTTACCACCTAAAAAGACAGACCACAGGACAACTCTCTTTCCCATCACATCCTGGGGCAACCATGGGAAAAGAAATATTTAGTCCTTTGCAATCAGTTTTCCTTTGCCTTCCCTCTTCATCCTTTTGCAATTTTAACAAACCTACTTTCTCCCCCACAGGCTGCCTATTTCAGATACACTCTGGAAACTGTGTGTCTCAGTTTTGCTCCTAGAAATCTTGGCTTGACAAATGCTGCTTCTTCCTGGCATCCAGTACAACCTTTAATAACTGTCGAGAGGGGTTAACCTTTGGTCTAGGGAGTACAAAGTTATAAATCAGTTGCTGTTCTGAAGGGCTGAGTTTGCATCAGGTGTTTCACTTTTTTCCTTTAGAAAAAGAAATCCAGAAAAACAAAACCAGAACAGATAATCTAATATAGCTATGGCTGGGAGGAAACAAGAAATTTGTAACAGCTTTTAAAGCATTAAAAAGGAAGCATGCCAGGAACAAATACTGTGTTTGTGTTCTGAGGCTAAAACATGACAGTTCTGAAAGAAGAGATTTACTGAATCAGGTTTGATGCCTGAAAATAATGAGAGGGTAGGAACTTCCAGGGGAGGAGGGGGAACAGAGTTAGGGTATGTGGCCTCATTTAGAGAAAAAATAAGCGTGCACAGAGCAGAAAGGAATCGAACATTTAAGCCTTGGTTTATTTTCATAAGTAAAAAGGCTCTGTAATGCTAAACATTTATCAGGAGGGTTCTTACTGCTGTGGTCATGCTGAGCCCAGAAGTAGCTTGCATTCAGAGGTTTTAGTCACGACAGTGGGATGTGAAGAAAGGACACAGCCTCCGCGGGAAGGATAGGAGGGACAGCAGCACAGGGAGGAGGATGGCTGCATGCTCAGTGCCAGCAGAGGCAGAGACTTCACTTGAGGCTTGAACTGGATGTAAGATCACTGTGTTAATACATTTATGTGTCTTACGTTCTCAGCCTTTAGACTCTACTGCCCCTTCTATTAGAAATGCTTTGGTAAATGCCTGTAGCTAGGCCAGTTGTGTCCTCAGATTCCTGTCATCCCCAGCAGCCAAACTGGAGAAAAAAAAAGCAGCATGACATTGCATGAGAGAACCTACATCTGACTCAGAAATGAAATAAAATTTGTAATTTTGCTTTATTTTTTTTTTTAGCCAGAGTTTTAGATTATTCTTTTTCCATTCCTGAACAATTCTTTTGCATTGATCCCATAAGAGAGAATGCACTGATGGCTCTACATAGAAATTTAGTGATATGAGTTCATTCTTGTTTAGCACTGATAATCTTGACCCATACCTCCTCTGGTGCTATTGCATCACCATGAGCTTCTTTTTACCTTTGCCAGCAGGGATATTTGGGGAAGGGAAGGGAAGGGAAGGGAAGGGAAGGGAAGGGAAGGGAAGGGATGGGCAGGGCTGGTGTGGGG
>NW_009728022.1:5732-50136 GCF_000703405.1 Apaloderma vittatum | reverse complement strand
GAAGGGAAGGGAAGGGAAGGGAAGGGAAGGGAAGGGAAGGGAAGGGAAGGGAAGGGAAGGGAAGGGAAGGGAAGGGTTTGCCAAGGCTGTTGTTCAGATGTCTCAGTTCAATTGTGGCACACACAATATTTTCATGTCTTTCTTGAATCCACGGGATACCTGTGGTTTGATAGGAAGGAGAAATTGCTTGAAGGAATGGTGGATAAGCACTGACAGACTGGTTTTCCAGAAGCAGAGATTCATTCAACCATAGATAATGGCCACAGCACAGACAACAAGATAAACACAGTACATGAGATTGAAGTAGACAAACAGTATTTAAAAATATCATGCCAACAATGTTAGCTGCTACATTCATTCATTAAACAGTGGCAAAAATGCTATTTAAGGAGGTTTAAAAGCAAATTGGAGTTAAACAGACATATACAACTGCCCCATGCATTCACGTGCAATCACATGTGCTGTTCCATTATCACGTTATTCACTACCTTACTCTTGTTCAGATAAAAGCATGCTCTGCACCCACACACACATAAATTCTTCCACAAAACTTAATTCAACACTGTAATCCGCAGCACACTTTTATGTTCAACACGCATAGGCTTTAATCTTGACATTTCTGGGAACTAAACTCACAAGGGTAAACTACGCAAATACTTTGAGCAGTTTAATGGAAATTATATTCCTAGAGTCAGTGGTGATCCAACTAAGCCAAGGAAGTCCTGTGATCAGAAATACTTCAGGCAAACTTTTTATTATCTGCTGTCAAGTCAATGCTCACCGAGTGTATGAAGAATATCCTGGAGGAGTTGTGTTCCACTCCTATTTTGGATGGAAGAAACCAACTTGTGATTTCCATATGAACACTGTAAATTTCTCACCCTTGATATATTCATGCAATTCCTATTCTGCCTCTGAAACAGATAATTTTCATTACTTCAGAGGGAAGATGTCCTAGTACCCTTTCAAAAAAACATATACCAGACCTTCCATTTAGTATCCTAGACCAAAAAATATTTATAACTCTTAAATTTCCTTTATACTCTGTGTAAGTGATCTGATGATGACAAAGAGATGGCTTCAGTCATCTAAATATATTGAGCAGCCCTGTTCCTCTGCTCTGGTTTTGGAGCAGCTTTGCCCAGAATGGCATAGCTAATTTGGTTTTCCACTGTTGGTGCTTGATTGATGACAACAGAACGGAGGGTAACTCGGGTAGCTAAGCACTCATTACAGCCTGCTCCAATGCTCAGGCAGTAGCCCTCTGAGGAGAAGAGCTACTTCAGAACACAATCTGGGGAAGGAGGTGAGGGAAAAAAAGCCACACCATAAAAACCCCAAACCAGACAAAATCCAGCAGCATTTCTCCTTCTGATAGCAAGGGATGAACTTAGATGCCAAGCAATCTGAATATAGCTCAAAGTTTACTAGAGAAACGAATCTTTCAGCTTATTATCCAAAGCTGCTAAACCCTACACAGTGAGTGGAGAGCAGATGGGATTGTACTTCACTTTGACTCATCTGCTAGGTGCCTACAGCCCTTTTCAATTTATATTATGGCAGTATATCATCACATCAAAAAAATGTCACGGCTCTGATCTTGGTGTCATTGGCAGAATTTTGTGGGTTTTTGTGCACAGGTTGTTTTACACAACACCAGGGCTGCTGGCAACAGAATGGCTATGCCTTTCTCAAAGGGGAAAAGGATCTGTGCACAGGAGTTAGCAGGGCTCATTGAAAAAACTTTAAACTAGGTTTGAAGGGGTAAAGGGATAAAACAAGGCTCTCTAGAGATAAGCCTGGGGGTAGTATGCCAGTATTTGATGGATGGTGTGCTAGTGAGGTCCTTTGGTTTGCTGTCTCAGTGGAGGTAGGGATGGAAGCTGTTCAGCTTAATAATATATACTTTACCACAAGAAAGTCAAGGTAAAATCCTATCTATGGCCTGTGTGATGATAGTAGCTTAAACAAGTTGATTCTCTGTATCTGTTCACCTGAGCCTGGTCCAGAAAGAACATCAGCTCTTCCAAATCCAGGATCTTTGGATACCATCCATGTCTGAATATAAAAGTCCTGGTCAGGCAGTGACAACTCTGCCTGCCTAACGCAAGAATACACTAATACATACAACAAGACATTTGTTTTCAGTCTTGTCTGGGTATAGACTTTCAAGAAAACATAGATACTGTATCTGTTTTCTTGGACTAGCATTACAAGGAAAAGAAGCTTGTGAGCATCATAACTACTCATCCCTCCTGCACTGTTGCAGTTTACAATCCACACAAGCATATGGTGAGGAGGTGTTTCATTCCCTGTTGTCTGTTTGTTCTAACATACTAGAAGTTGCTTTTTTCATAAGACCATAGGATAATTCAAGTTGGACTACACCTCAGAAGGCTTCTAAGTCCAACCTCCTACTCAAAGTATGGTGAGCTCTAAGATCAAACCAGATGTCTTATGGCTGTACCCATTCACATCTTCAAAACCTCCAAGGACGGAGAATTGGATACAGAGTCACTCTGGATAGCCTATTCTGGTACTTGACTGTCCTCAACACAAGAAATTTTTCCTTATATCTGATCTGAACCTCTCTTGGTTTAGTTTATGTAGACTGTGTCTCCTCCTTACATGCACCAATGTGAAGAACCTGATTCTGTCTTCTTGATATGTAGGAATACCGGTGAAGAAGATTTGGCTATATTTTATTTCTGTCGTGGACATAAATAAGAAGAAAATTAAGCTACTCTGTGGAAAATGCTAAAAAACCACTGGTGCTCTTTGTATTAATTGCAGATGATATTAATATCTGTCAGCATAAGAAGGCTTTCAGCTGTTGTTCCTTAGGAAAAGAGTGTTTGTATTGCCTATCAAAACATGCCATGAGCTTTGTGCAATGCAACAGGGATGATGTAGCCATGTATTCCCAGGCATAAAGACAATATATAAAGACAATATGCCTTGTATATTAAGATAATACTACTGCATTATTGCAGTAGTGTTAATCAAGAAGAAATCACAGCATGCTTTACTCTATCTTTTTTAAAGACAATGTAAGTATCTCAAACTTACTGCTTGCTTCAAAAGCTGTTCTGCCCAGAACAAACATGTTCAGTGTTGATTTAATGGAAAGCAGATCTGGATGTCCCATTATTTGTGTCATTATTCTGAGTACAGGAGGTATACACAGTATTTTGCAAGATGCCCTGGACAGAGAATGCATTGTAATCTAGCTCTGATATACATGCTGCTGTCTGGTACTACTTCAGAAGCAAAATGGGCCTGAGTCTTTCTAGCCAAGGGCATTGTTCTTGTAGCTTTTTTTTCATTGTTCCTGAATGAAGTACATCTTTGAGAGAAATACCTAGACCTGCTCAGTGAAGAAAGATTTATTGCCTCTGAGAAGTGATTCAGAGGATCTAAGGAAGACACTGAGAGAAGAGCAGCCTAAAGACAGTCAAACAAACACTTGTTGCAGGACATGGGTGAACATATTAGGGCATCAGCATGCAGCCTTCAATCCATATTTGTCCACTCAGGTAAGTGGCTTGAGGACTCAATTATTGTCTGTATGAACAGTATTTATGTTCATAAGAGAAAAAGGAGTCCTTAGGCAAAGTGCGTTCCTTTATCACAGAGTGTTTTGTGCGGACTAGAAGGCAAATAAGGGGAGGGATAAACATGGTGTCTTCTGGTTCTATGCTTGACAGACAAGTTTCTTGTCCTCTAATTGCTGTTTGCAGCAATACAGACACCTGAGGCAGCTGTGGAAAACCACAAGGATGAGAAAGTCTTTTATATTGTACAAGGGCATTCAGAGAAGCATTCAGCTTGTCTTTTTAGGTGCAAAATCTAAAATAAATAAGAAGCTTAATTCTGAACACATTAATGTGGGCAGCATGAGTCCAAATAGGGAGCTGTGATTTCTGGTCTATCTATTATTGGCAGCTGTGGTCACGGCCAGACATAGCCCAGGCAGGTGCCCTTCATGCGGTGATGTGATGCAGAACATACTTTCGACATCCATTACAAAGGCAATGCATGTCTGCTCTGCTTTCTCTTTAAGCTGGCCTAAACAACTGCTATGGCAGCTTGAGTCAAGAAAATAAGTTTCTTTAACTGAGATCAGCTCTAATTTTTTTGCACCTTTCACCAGTTACCAGATTAGAGGTGAGGCAAATGAGATTCAGTTCCTTGCTCCAGGTAACGCTGTACCAAACCACTAAACTGCTCTATGCCTCACTTGGTCAATCTGTAAAATGGGGAATGCTTTATGAATAAAAAAAATGGGGAATGTTTTGTGGGGAATGCTTTATGAATAAAAGCTATGATGAAAGAGAGCCTTGATGGATTCAAGCTTTCTTATTCCGTTTTGCAATTCGTTATGACATTATTCTCTTTTTATTTCTTCAGATGGCACTCAGGTTTGAACAGCAATAGAGCTGTTCAGTGCCTTCACTGAGCTGCATGGATGAAAGGCTACTGACTTGCTTAGCCTTTCTCTAGTACACCCATAGGAAGCTCCCACGATCAAATAAACGACCCGCTCATGCAGGTGGCTGAACTGAGGGAGGAGGTAGATAGGTTGAGAAGCATGAGGGAGTGTGAAAGTGAGATAGATTGGTGGAGCAACACCCTGAGACAAAGACAGCAGGAAAAGGCTCAACAAGAGGTGGAGGATCCTCTCCCCTCCTGTCACCAGGTAAAAAGAGGGGACCTAAGGGACAAGGGAGAGTGGAGAGAGGCCCCTTGTTGGAGATGCAAATGAAAATCCTCCTACCCTTCTCCCTCACCTTCCCAGTTGCCCTTGCATAATAGCTATGGGGCTTTGGGACTTGAGGACCAGACTGGTGGAGATGGAGATGAAGATCCACCCAGTGAGTTGCCCAGGGCTTATCTCTCACCTCCATGCCTTAGAACTTCCTCAATTAAGAAGAAAAGTACTCGCACCTCGAGTACTGTGTCCAGTTTTAGTCACCACAGTATAAGAAGGACATTGAGGTGCTGGAGTGGGTGCAGAGAAGGGCAACAAGGCTTGTGAGAGTCTGGAAAACATGACCTATGAAGAGCGGCTGAGGGAACTGGGTTTGTTTAGTCTGGAGAAGAGGAGGCTGAGAGGAGACCTTATTGCCCTCCACAACTACCTAAAAGGAGGCTCTAGTGAGGCTGGTGCTGGTCTCTTCTCTCTAATTACTAATGACAGGACAAGGGGAAATGGCCTCAAGTTGCGTCAGGGTAAGTTTAGATTGGATATTCGAAGGAAGTTCTTTACTGAACGAGTGGTGAGGCACTGGAACAGGCTGCCCAGGGAGGTGGTGGAGTCACCAACCCTGGAGGTGTTTTAAAAAAAAGTAGATCTAGCACTTGAGGCTATGGTGTAGTGGTTAGGTATGCTGGGATGCAGGTTGGACTAGATGATCTTCAGAGGTCCCTTCCAACCCCTAACATTCTGTGATTCTGTGATTCTGTAACTGTAGTAGGCAACTCTCTTCTGAGGGAAACAGAGGGCCCCATCTCTCAACCAGACTCAATCCATAGGGAAGTCTGCTGCCTCCCTGGGGCTCGAGTCTGGTGCAGCCAGACTGGTGCATTCCCTGGTCTGGTGCAGCTCTCTGTTAGTTGTCCAGGTTGGTAGTGAAGTTGTAGAGAGAAGTCCAAAGGCGATAAAAAAGGACTTTAAGGCATTGGGGTGACTAGTACACGGATCAGGTATGCAGGTGATGTTCTCATCAATCCCTCAAGTGGAAAGGAAAAACACTGAAATAGGATGGAAAATGCACCTGATCAATGTTTGGCTCAGAGACTGGTGCCACCGTTGAAAATTTGAATTCTTTGATTATGGGGAAGTTCACAAGGCACCCGGTATGCTGACAAAAGATGGAATACCTCTGTCCCAAAGGGGGAAAAGGATCCTAACACAGGAGCTGGCAGGACTCGTTGAAAGGGCTTTAAACTAGGCTTGAAGGGGAAAGAGGATAAAACCAGACTCACTTTCACTTGAAATGAGCCTAAGGACAGTCTTCAGTCTGCCGTCCCACTTGAGGTGGATAATGGTGTCATATGTGACAAACCCAGGACTGCTAGGGATAGGACTCAAGGTGACATACCAGTGTTGGAGGTGATGTCTGTACCGCGGCTCAAGTACATATATGCCAATGCCCACAGCATGGGAAATGAAAAGGAGGAATTAGAAGCTATTGTACACCAGGGAAACCATGTTATAACTGCCCTCACGGAAATGTGGTGGAATGATTCACATAGTTGGAGTGCCATAATGAATGGCTACAGGCTCTCTAGAAGAGATAGGCAAGGAAGGAGATGGGGTAGCATTATATGTTAAGGAGTGCTTTAACTGCCTAGAATTCAATGTTAGGCACAGCAAGGTGCAATGTTTATGGGTAAAGATAAAGGAGAAGGCCAACGGGGCTGATATCTTTATGGGAGTCTGCTGCAGACCACCTGACCAGGATAAGGACACTGATGAAGCATTCTTTCAACTACTTAGAGATGTCTCATGTTCACGAGCCCTAGTTCTTGTGGGCAACTTCAATTTACCAGATGTCTGCTGGAAGTAGAACACAGCAGAAAGAAGGTAGTCCGGGAGGTTTCTACAATGTATGGATGACAACTTCCTGTTGCAGCTGGACAGTGAGCCTACTAGCAGTAGTGCCCTGCTAGACCTACTGTTTACGAACAGGGAAGGGCTGGTGGAAGATGTGGTGGCTGGTGGTCACCTTAGCCACAGCGACCATGATATAATAGAATTTTCAGTATGTGGTGAGGTTAGGAGAGTCTTCAGCAAAACCTCTACCTTGGACTTCTGGAGGGGTGACTTTGGACTATTCAGGACGCTGGTTAGGAGAATCTACTGGGAATCAGCCCTTAAAAAGAAAGGGGCCCAGGAAGTGTGGGCTTACTTTAAGAATGAAATTATAAAGGCACAGGAGCAAGCTGTCCCTATACGCTGTAAAAAGAGCTATCTAGGAAGACCAACATTGTTGAGTAGGGAGCTGTCATAAGAAGTCAGGAAAAAAAGAACAGAGTGTATCAACTTTGGAAAAAGGGACAGGTGAATCAAGAAGCATTTAAGGATATTGTAAGGTGATGCAGAAAGAAAATTAGAGAAGGAAAAGCTCAGAACTTAATCTCGCCATCTCTGCTCAATATGAAGCTAAACTGCAGCTGGATCAGATTACTCAGTATCTCGTCTGGACAAATTTTGCAAATCTCCCAGAATGGAGATCACATAACCTCTCTGAGCAACCTATTCTGATGCTTAACCACCCTAACTGCTAAGTTTGTTTTTTCCTTATATCTGCTTGCACAATTTCTTAGTTGTTATCAGGTGGTATGAGCGATGGGACTGCCAGCTATATCTGCCAGAATGTCAGGACTTCAGAAGTGTTTTCTTCCTTCCCAGACGTCTGTGTACTTCCAGGCTGTGTTCTGTCACTGGGCAATTACATACATACAGAACAGGAGCTAGAGCTGATCAGGCACCAGGACTTTGGATTCATCATGGGTTCATCAATGAGGTGCTCTGTAGCTGTCATGTATGAAAAGAGGAAAAGAGAAGATTGTGAAGAATCTCTGAATCTGGCTGTTTTCCATGAAGTTCCTATGTCACTCTGGGCCATATTCCTGATCTGTGTCCTCTTGCACCAGCAGAGAAGTTTGGTTTTCCCTTTTCCTTTCTCCCCTGCTCCTCTGTCCTTCCTTGACAGAAGCAATTTTTTGCAAATATTTGATTTCTGACATTTTTCTTCCACGTTTTCAAACCATTGGTTGAAACATTGGAAATGCATTCAGTTTTCAATGGCCAAATGTCAGAAGCTTTCAAGTTTCTAATTTGGCAATTTGCAACCAGATGTGGAAGAAGCTAAAAGTAAAGGACCAGTGGAGCAGAAAACTCATACTGTAACATTCCTGAACATCCATAGAGAGAAAAGTTAGACTGGGCTCATTCCAGTCCAGCTGTGAGGGGAAAAATAAAAATACCTCGTACTAATTTGTTTGTCTGTACACAATCTGCATTCAGCCCTTCAAAAGCTTGCTGTCTGCTGAGGAAGGTTTCAGTTGATTCTCTAATCAGCTATGTTAGTTTTAGCTTTACATATACCATTTTTCCTATATGACCAAGGCCCTGATTTTTGGAACGAGCTCTCCTTCCTTTAGTAAAATGTGAAAACGACATTACAAAGATAATGTAAAAGGTATGCAGATCTTTTGCACTTAAGGGTTTAACCGAGGACTTAATTCTATGACAGCCAGAAACTTTGAGTCAAAGAAACAATAAAATTAGAAAAACCACATGTGTACGGTAACAGAGTATATTAAAGTACATGCCACTTGGACTTAATCAGGAAATTCATTTAATTGGGACATCTCTCGAAGCAAACCTAATTTAAGCCTAATGACATTTAATAGTGATAGCTATGGCTTGGTGGGGATGGTAATTCCCTTTAATTGAGATGCCTCCAGGTGATGCAATGGTGCTTGTGTTTGTCTGTGTGTGTCACAACTGCAGGCTAGTTCTGACTGTTTATACACCCAGCAGCAACCTTCAGTCTCCATCTAGCTGCCAAGAACCAAGACAGCCCAAGAAAAAGGATTTGAAAGTCCTTCATTGCAGCCTGAATTTGGCGGACACTGTAACGTATGCAATCCATGCCAGCAAGACTAGTTGGTCTCTTGGCTGCTATATCCGTGTCCTCTCCCAGGAGGGCTCTATTCTGCTCCACCTTCACAGCATCCTCCCCTACCTTCCCAGAGCCCATACTATGCATGTAAGCTTGCTGTACAGCTTCCTAAACCATGACATGAATATTGCAATGGCATCTGGCGTCAAATGGAAATTCAGGCTCATCAAGATGAAGGCCCTCCACAGGGGTGTCCCAGAGAAGTGATTTCTAAGACAGGTCGTCATCAGTCTCCCTTTCCGTAATAGAGACTTTAACCTCCATAGCTCTTTTGGAGCTATTGCTGCTGAATTAACAGTCTCTGTGTTTGTCTGTTCAGTCTCTGTAACATCAGCATCCAGCTTATTACTAAAGAGATCTTTGATATACCTTGAACAGGAAAGTGTCTAGGAAAGCCAGATTTCAATCTTTTAAAACTCCTTTCTCTGTCCCAGTGGGGTGTAATTGTGAGAAAAAATTGGCCATTTCAGTTCTTTCTGTAGGACTCCCTATATCCACAAAGCATAACACTTAGATCTTGTCTGCACACAAAAGTGGCATTGATTTCAATAATCAGGTTTAAAATGAATTTAACTGAACTGGTGCAACCTTTTACGTGACTTTAAGTCAATATAGAAGAGCCTTTTATCATTATTGCTCAAGGATAGAGTCAGATAATCATAATGATTGAGTTAAAGCGTGTCAAGAAGTTATTGTCTCTTCAGATCAAGGCTACTGTCCTCACTGCTGGAAATTTCATACCCCTACCCTTTCACCACATTATACCCCATGACTTTTCAGGTGTTCTCAGTTCACTGCATTGCAGTTAAAAAGGAAAAGGGATGGTTCTTCTTCCACTGAATCCATGGCTTGCTGACCTTTACAGTGAAGTAGCATCAAAAAGATCATCAGTTCAAGAAGCTGGAGGGAACCAGTAGGAATAGGCACTTTCATTTAAGGAAAAAAAATAAATGATAAAACAGAGCAAATCCTCTACTGGTATAAAGAATTGCAGATGTTTTGATTACAATGAATTTTAATCTATTCGTACCAGTAGAGAAATTGGTATGGAAACCTTCAACATAACATGCATGAAGTACAAGGAGGATAGGAAGCTGAGAGAAAAAGCTGCACATCCAAAGCACATGTACACATCCTGTGGATGTTTTCTTTTCAGGAAATACAGAGTCTTTTTTTAGGAAGATACATAATGCTCATGTTCCTTAATAATGGCTGAAAATATCACAGCATACAGTGTGGAACTTATGCAGAGAAGAAGAAAACACAGGCAGAAGAGTACTGAGACTAAGAGAGACATGCAGCTGAGTGTGAGAAAGATTTTAACAACATCAGAAAGGCTGGTAAGAGTGGTTAAAATGTGAGAAGGATGCTAATATTTCAGTTTTCCACACATTCAGTTGGATGGATGAACTGGTCTCTCCTGAACATTTCAAGACAGTTCATTTTTAAATAAATGTGTTAATTTTCTCATTTTTAGACTAGAATTTACCTTCTATTCTAAAACAAAAATGTCACCTTGGCCTCTTAAATAAAGTATTTTATTTGAAAAGAAGCCAACATGCAATGCCAAAGGAAAATGACAGAACAGCTAGCACTTTTCTGCAGAAAGCTTCATTTTCATGAAACAGTATCTTCTGACGACAAGTATTTGGTCAAAATATTCCCATTCTGCTCCTGTTTTGAATATTGGTTCATTAAAGTGGGTTCTCCAAAGCCAACACAGCAGATCATACCCAGCTTGCTGGATGTATTTGGTTAATGGCTAACTGTGCACTCCTGTTATAAGTCACATAAAATAAGTGGTTTGCACAGCCTACCACATGGTTGGACATGTATCTGAAATATAAGGGGACATGATTTTAGTCACATGAAGAATACAGAAGTGGTTACATGAGGGAAAAAATCCTGGAACAAAGTGATTCTACAAACCCCCATTGCCAGCTAGATGACACCTTTGCTTTAAGCTTTCAGGCAGCATCTGAAGAGGTTGAGAAGCCATAACCCTGCAAATGTACATATATATATGTATATACACACACGCATATGCATACATGCATCCTTTTGGATGTGTGTGGATGGATTGGACTGTCTCTGGATTTGCAGCAGAGACTCTAAAAGAACATTGGAACTACCTTAATTTTTTTCTCTAATTTATCTGAACAAAAGGAATATCCCAATTCCTACCCAAGGTTAGGAGACATCAGAACTCCTAAAGCCTGTCTCTTCCAGCTTTTAAAGAAGAACTTGATAACACTGAGGAAACTGTCAGAGGATGTGATCTCCCCTACACTTAGCAGCTCTGTCAGAGCAATATTTCATTGCTAAATTATTATGCACAGAGCTGCACAC
This sequence comes from Apaloderma vittatum, assembly GCF_000703405.1. NCBI lineage: Eukaryota > Metazoa > Chordata > Aves > Trogoniformes > Trogonidae > Apaloderma > Apaloderma vittatum. The sequence continues at coordinate 39,091 of NW_009728022.1, read as the reverse complement.
TCAAGCCATTTCTGTTTACTCAGAATAGTGTTTACTGAAATATGTTCTGCAGTTTACTGTTCCTTATGGCAGATAATATTGTATATACAAGAGGAAATTGAATATATGTAGTGCAGTAATTGCCATCATGCCCAACAACTTGATATGTTTGAATATGCAAGATAGATAAGGTTTCTCTAAGGATTACCCCTCAGCATATTCACTAAATTTAATTTTGCACTGTTATTTACAATTTATTCTAGCATATTACTCAGAAAAAAAAAAATTTGCTGTGAATACTTTCTTTGAGGAAATGCTTCCCACAGTCTCCACCCTTGGGACCTTTGGAAAGCAGTTTTATTTTTCCTCCATGCAGTAATGGGCTCTGTCACTGAAGAGCAATCCGGGGCCATTATTCTAGAATGGAGTTTAGGGGAAGCTGATCACGCAAATCCACATCCATTACGTATTTTACATACCCTGATGTATTTGTTCAGTATTTGGTAACACAATTAGACACTAAAAAACTGACCTACTTACCAGATACTGTTGGAGTTTGGAAAGCAGTCGGCATTTAAATAAAGACATGAAGGAGTATCTACAAGAAAACAAAGGTTTAGAAAAAAAACAAGAGACAGGATTTCTCCTCTTGTAATTCATATGGGATTCAATATATTCATCAATGACCTGGATGTGGGATTAGAGAGCACTGTCAGCAAGTTTGCTGATGACACGAAGCTGGGAGGAGTGGTTGACACACCAGAAGGCTGTGCTGCCATTCAGAGAGACCTGGACAGGCTAGAGGACTGGACAGGGAGAAATTTTATGAAGTTTAACAAAGGTAAGTGTAGAGTTTTGCACCTGGGAAAGAATAACCCCATGTGCCAGTATAGGTTGGGAACTGACCTGCTGGAGAGCAGTGTAGGGGAAAGGGACTTGGGGGTTCTGGTGGGCAGCAGGATGACCATGAGCCAGCAATGTGCCCTCGTGGCCAAGAAGGCCAATGGCATCCTGGGGTGCATTAGAAGGGGAGTAGCTAGTAGGTGGAGAGAGGTCCTCCTGCCCCTCTACTCTGCCCTGGTGAGGCCACATCTGGAATATTGTGTCCAGTTCTGGGCCCCTCGGCTCAAGAGAGACAGGGAACTGCTTGAGAGAGTCCAGCACAGAGCCACAGAGATGATGAAGGGAGTGGAACATCTCCCTTACGAGGAAAGGCTGAAGGAGCTGGGTCTCTTTAGCTTGGAGAAGAGGAGGCTGAGGGGTGACCTCATAAATGTTTATATATATGTCAAAGGGGAGTGTCAGGAGGACGGTGCCAGGCTCTTTTCAGTGGTGTCCAATGACAGGACAAGGGGCAATGGATACAAGATGGAATATAGGAGGTTCCGTACAAATATTAGAAAAAAGTTTTTCACTGTGAGGGTGCTAGAGCACTGGCACAGGCTGCCCAGGGACGTTGTGGAATCTCCTTCTTTGGAGACATCCAAAACCAACCTGGATGAGTACTTGTGCGATCTACTGTAGGTGATCCTGCTCTGGTGGGGGGGCTGGACTAGATGATCTTTTGAGGTCCCTTCCAACCCCTGACATTCTGTAATTCTGTGATTCTGTGATACTGATACACCATGGCAAGAAACAGAGAGTGGAGCAAAACACAGTGACAAAAATACAGATAAGTTTGTCTAGGCAAGGGTCACGTCCCAGCTGTGGTGTGAGTGCATTTGCTATATAAGTACATGTATAGACCCCCACAGCATCACACACTGCTTCTCCATGGCCCTACACCTATTCCTCACTCAATGCTCCTCACACTTTGTTGGCAAGTTACGTTCCTTCTTCCTCTTCATGCAGCCTTCCATCTCTCGCCTTTCTGATCCAGGAGCCTCAGTTTTACTAGAGGAGTTAGCACTATGAACAAGTACCTGATATAGAATGACATCAATTAAATCACTTAAAAAAAGAAATATCTAAAAGCTAGCTGATTACAGCACTGTAGATGTCAGTCCATGTAAAGCACAAAATTTAGCAACCGAGCAGAAATATTCCAAAACAGCACAGTATGCTTGGTATGCACCCCTTCCTTCTGAAGAGAATGGGAGAACAGCACACCGTAGATAACAGACATTTGTCGTGTCTGATGGGACATGGGGAACGATTTGTGTATTACTGTTCAGCAGAGGTTAGAACCATATGAACTGGAAAACAAAGGCGAGGAAACACTTGCTCAGTTTTCAGGAGTTTCTTCATCCCTAGAGTTTTGACCCCACTGATCTACACTGTTCTTGCATCACTGCTTTCTTACTTGGTGATCCTCTCTGAACCTGCTCCACCCAAGATGTTAAGAGCCCTTCTCCTGCCCTTCTTTTCTTTCCTCATTCAAGAAAATCTACTTTCATGTTCCCTTTGGTTCTAGCTACTGGCTTTGAAGCCTCTGTCTCTCTCTTCCTCCCTCCCGTCTCCCTCCTCCTGAGTCTTCCTGACAAGAGGAAAAGAAGAGAAGCAGGATTTTGCCGTAAACAGCAAGAGAGTTTTGTGGCACTAATCAGCATTTGCAAATGAAGATTAACAGAAGTGCAAACAAGCCTATGTGATAACTCCACAGCCTGACCTAATCTTAATGAAATCTACAAGATCTATTTATATAAATAATAATGAATTTCCTTGCTTTCAACGTGGTGCAATTTGCACATGTAGATTACAAGTGACACACACAATTGTTTTGTCTGCATAAGTTCCCCAACTTTAAAGAGCTTACTGACAGCTCCCTGCAAAGTGAAAACATGCAGCTGACAGAGCTGTCTCAACTTTATTCAGCTCCAGCAGGAGGGCTCTCTTGCTTTTCTTTTAAAAATGCATTCCATTTAATTCCTTACTTCCCTGAGGACATCAGGCAAGACTGAATGCTGAGAGGATGGGGATCTCTGAAAGCTGGTCTGACGGCATGCAGTGAAATAAGGACAGAGAGGTATAGTTTTGTCTGAAGAGATTAGGAATTCCCTATTGGGAAGTGCAGCTTAGGCTCACAGTTTTTTTGCATAACACCAACAAGGGCTGAGCACTGTACACATAGAATTGTATATTTTACTTAAAAACATTCGTATGGGATGATCTAAGAAAGCACGGAAACATCAGCCACACACAAGGTAGAAAGACCACGAGGGAGGAACTCGTAGCTGAATGAGGATATATCAGACCCAGGACAGGTTCTCTTGCCTTGTGGGAAAAAACTGTTTCCATCTCATGTTGTGGGAAACTTATATGCTACGAGTATTCATCTGCCAAAACCAGTATGTAAGGTAAGTAAGTTGAGAACAAGGGTTCCAAACTGAGGACAAGGAGGTCTCTGAGGACAAGCATGTACATGTAACTGCACAATTCTTTACATTGCTCTTCCTCACAGTCCCTTCAGAGCCATATCATAGCCAGACTTCTGTGAGTACTTTATCTCCATTCCATGCTGTGTTGCAACTTCAACTGCAGTTTGCTTATCAGAGAATGGAGATAGTGCTTAAAAGTGTTGTTTTAGATCTATGGAGGGGAAAAAAGAAAGAGGCCCTGACAGGTACCAGTAAATTAAGTAGGAAATAGACTGAGGAGTAAATAAGGCTGTTGTAACCTTCCCCAGCAGTTGCTTTTGCCTGCTGATACCTTAATATCTTATGAACTAGCAAATGGAGGTCAAGAGGAAGAAGAGAATTTTAAGAATACCGTGGAAGGCAAAGATTTCACTGCAGACATTTTAGCATCTTGCCTGCTGTTCTGCCTGCTCACACGTGGCAGACTTCTGCTAATTTGGTTTGACAATAAACTTTGAAAGCTGTCAAGTGCTGAGATATCTCTGCGTATCTGCATTCATGTTTGCTTATTGTAACCCGTCAGATAACTTTCCATCCCACAGGTTAAGAAGAAAAGAAGTAGTGCTGGATAGTTTTCCACCAGCTATTGCCCTTGCATCATTCATGATGGGCTTTCATGGCAAATTAAATTTTGAAGAGTCACAAGTCATTTACCACTGCATTTGCCCATCTTTCATAGACAACTACTGCTTATTGCTGTGGGCTATCCATCTGTTTCTCTAGAGATCTGCCTGCCATATATTTTTTTGCCATATCTGCATCTGCAATATTTATGCTTACCATTTTTGTGCATTTGTTTACCTATTTCTATTCCCTCTGCCTTTTCTTGTGTACGTGAATTTATGTAAGGAAGGAGCAGTGTGTGTCTCTATCTGTCTTCATGCATCAATAAATCCAACTCAGTTACTTGAGGTAAGAAACACCAGGACACATGAAGCCTTGGAAATCTTAGGTACATATTAGTCACACAGTATACTCAAAACACTCATTGCAGAGACTGACTGTGGCTCTCAAGGGGAGCTGGGTGTCCCTGCGGTATTGTGTTCCCACAAAAACATGTTGCAGAGTCTCCAGCTCTTACCCTGGGGCATTAAAGCCTCTGCCAGTGAAGAGGAACAGGAGCACCTGCCTCTGCTGCTCTGTGGGGAGGTGGAAGAAAAAGGAGCAATTGGACACGGCTGCCCAGGCACAGCAAGGTGCGGAGGAGACACATAGGTTCAGGTCTTGTGTGAGGGGTACTTCATGTATCTTTTGCCTTTGGGTATTACAAAGCAAGTAAAAAGGTAATTTCAGTACTGACACATGAGCTGCTCCTCAAAATGTAAGGTCAGTGCTAAGATTTCAAGTCAACAGAAGAAACAAAACCAAAACAAGCCACTGGCAAGGACTGAGCTGGTCACTAGCAGGAAAAGGGGGCTTTCTTTTCACCAACTCTGATGAGCATTGCTATTTCATGTTTATTTGTTGTGAAGGCTTTAATTATATGTGAGCTGTTTTCAGACATAGTGGGCTTCTTGTTTCTGCCTGGAGGTGAGCAGATCAAGTGAAAGGAGAAAATATGAGATCTTTCTTCAAACATATCCCATAGCAGAAGATGACTTTTACGAGAGAGATTAGAAAGGATGAGGACACGGTCCTCTGGAAGAGATAAAAGAAATTGTTTGGTTTTATCGACCTCCTTGAAGGAAAGTAGAGAAGGAGGCAAACTGGTGGGAGGCAAGAAACGGGAAAATGCATGAGCTTTCACTTGGATTTTTGATTGCATCCTGGGGCAGTTTATATGAAGCTATTTAGACCTACAAACTGTACCTTTTACTCATCTGCTTCCTCAGACACTATAGTTTTCAAGCTATGGATTTGTGATCCCTAAATTAATACACTTAGTGCCTCTGCACAGCAAATGTAAGATTGCTTATTCATCTAAAAATAGGCCAGACATCACAGACTAGTGATTGAGAGCTACTGCACAAATACATACTTATGTGTAATACTCACCATCACTAGTTTGTAGAAATAAGTGTGTGTTAACTCCATCCCTGACAGCTCTGCAGAGTGGAAAGAAAACACTAAATTAATGATTCCACATTTTCAAAAAAATGGAAAGTAGATTTAGAAGAAATAGTAAGTAGCTATTTCAGTGCAAACCCAGAAGAAATCTGTTACAGGGAAATTGCAAGTTACTGCCTAGGGCTCAAGCATCTGAGATGTCAGTCTCCAGAAATAAAACAAACTCCTGAGAATTCAAGCTTTCCCTGAAACATACATAATGAGATTTTAGCTAGGTTTTCTACTTTTTTTTTTTTTTTTTAAGCTTAACGTGTAACAGAAGTAACCACTTGCCTTTCAAAGAGAATTTACACTAATTCACTACCAGGTTACTTGTCACTAATTCACTGCCATGGATGCTGTTCTCTATCAGTAAACTGAAAAGAAAAAAAGTGTAATGTCAATGTAAAACTAGTGATTAACTGATCCAAATAGCACTTACTGCCAACTTCTGCACAGAGTATTATCTGTCTTTTCTCTGAAGAAGTGGTGTGTAATTTGAGGCTTTCAAAACATACCTACACACCAGTAAGAGAAGGTTGATAATGTTTTCTGTTTAAAATCCCACATCAGATGAAAGATATTGGAAAACTTCTTTCCAACTCCTATCTTTTCATCATTTAACAAACCAGACAATACAATTCCCTAATAGTGTTTTTGCCAAGTCATCTGAGAGTTAGTTTAGTCCGTGATCTCCCCAGCTTCTGTGTATAAAGTTCACTATTTGGACAGCACCTTTTAGCATCTGCTTATCTAGTGTCTGGAGTTGTGGAAGTGTGGGAACTCTGCATCTACAAATTTATTTTATGAGTAAGACGATGACGAAAGAAAATCAACTACAGCATGAAATATCATAGCAGACTACCCAAGCAAAATATGAGGGAAGTCAGGTTTAAAGTTGTTTCATGCACACCCCTGGCACACTCCCAGAAGCAGAAGTAGGCATTCTTATAATTGGAGCTCCCGGTTTTCTGCTGAGAAAATATTTTGAGATACGATTTCTGACCATCAGTTTCAACCACTGAAATGAATCATCTCCCTCATACACAATGATCTATTCATATTTAAATTGGTAGAAGGACAATTTCAAATGCTAATGAGCTGGAACACATGTAACAAGCTAGTATTTACTTTTGGAGGAGAGTGTAGAGGATAGAACAACTACGGATTAAAAAAGCCTTATTGCCTGTGGAGCTCTAGCTTTGTTTTACACATTCTGGTTTTTTGAGTGGAAAAGGAATATATTTTGCTTTAACATTGTCCTCAATCCCAGGTATTTTAAAAAAGCTTTTTTTTTATAACATTTGCTCTTCAAATCTTCAATGTCAATTTACAAATAGAAGTGAATGAGGTTTCCTGTTTTAATGTACTTATTTTTAATAAACATTGTATGAAATTCACATGTGCAGCCTATAGGATAAAGGTCTATAATTATCTGACAGCTACTTTTGGGGTTTTGTTGTGTACTCTCTCTTGCTAAAGCTGCAGTCAGTGATTATCACTGCTGTGCTGTTTGCTCTGTTGCAGTGAGTTTTTTAACCCTGGATAGCGTCAACAGCAACATGGTGATGGCAGAAGATACATCATAATGAAAACCTCCTTTTCCTCACTCCTAAATGTTTCTTGAGTGCCCCCATGATGGTATGAGACTGTGAGACCAATAAGAATCAGTGCTCCATGCAAGGATGCTGTTTGTTTGGGATGGTAAAAGTGGTGTAAATAGTCCCTATGTATGAAGACGTGGTGGCAAGTGACTAAAAGAACAGCTGGCTGCAACGAGACTGAAGCCTCCTCTCCAATAGCAATGCAGACTACTGCTGTCCATTCTCAGATTTTGTGACTTTGGAAGCCCATAGTATCAGTGACAAATTCAATAAGCTATTTCAGATCCCATCAGGCTGCTCTGCTGTTTCCACTTTTCCGGGGGATAGCTTCCAAGTTCACCAACCCTCTCCTCCTCTTTTCATGCAGAGTGGGAGGGATGAGGCCCATTTGAATAAATCATCTTTGAAGTTTCTAGGCCAAACCATTCATGAGCTATTGCATGACAGTAGAGCAAGAATCATTTCAATTTGTTCCAGCTATCATTTACACCAAATTTTTCAAACTCCAAATTTTACAAGCTGCTTCTCTGCTTTTCTTAGAGTGTACCCACAAATAAATAATCCTCCTTCTGCAGACTAACCACGTGAGAAACTTTTCAGAACATGAGGTGAGACAAACAATAAATTTTCAAATATTCCACCAATGAGTGCTATGGAGGTGCCCACATAATTTACCTAATTAACGGACTTTTACTTTTAAATTAAACTGGCTCAGAATAAATAAATTCTGGCTACAAACTTAATTATGCAGAAGTTACCTCTTTCCACTAATCAAAATCTTGACTGAAGCCCAGCTATTCACAATAAGTCGTCGTGATCTGAATCAGTGAGCTGTCACAGGTGGGATATTAAATTGTCCTTCCTTCATTACATTTAATGAAAATGTGCATTCCAAGGAAATTGCTTTGAATAGAGATGAACAATTAAGAGAACTAAATGTATATCAGGAAGGGGGGAAGGAAAGCAAGGAGGCAAGCTCCTCATTTCGAAGTAAAATTCCTCTGTTGCCTTGTTTTCTAGGTTGTAACCCCAGAGCAAAAGCAACTCTGCTGAGCTATGGACCTCCAGGGAGGAAAGGATATGAAAGACATTCCCAAGAGAAAAACAGGAGCCGGAACAGAGAGAAAGAGATGCATGCAATGGGCTGCAGGGAAAATACAGGAACTGTAAGATGAAGAATTAGAGAAAAGGGACCAGCAAAGTGTTATGAGGAAGGAAGATGAGGGGAAACAATGCTGAAAGGTCATAGCATGACTGCAGTTTCAGATGCCAGAATTGGGAACTTCCTTATTTTATTCTTTTTCCTTATGTATACAGTACATATATACTTAGCCTGTCTTTGTGACTTTGAATCCCTTGCCCATAAAGGCTGTTGAACCTGTTACCTGATTTCAGTCCAGTTTAATAGAAAGGGAAGACATGTAGAGGGTTATTAAGCTCCCCATTTTTAATTGCTTTTTGAACACATTTTTAAATAGCTGTCTAGAAAGAAGAGACTTTGAGAGCCATAGATGTCAGAAAAACTGCAAAAGGAACCCATCTTTTACTAGAGAATCCACACAGAATGCACCCTGGATTGATTCCCCAAACAGAGGCAACACTTCAATCAGAAGTTATGTTCTCCTGAAAATTGCAGCTGAGCATAATACATAGATTCATAGAAATCTGGGTTTAGCTGATTCTGGTGTTCACTTCTGCTTTGTTATCACCAATGAAATTCAATTATCCTCTCAGGGATTTTGAAATTATACTAACAGGAGGACTATGTTTTTTAGTGTCCCAGGACCTGCAATTAGCGTGTAGCCCAGGAGTTCTTCCTCCGACATAGAAATGACTTCCTTGCCTTTTGAACACGATTACTACTGGCAATGCACAAAGAAGTTTCACATAGCTGTGTTTAGGACTGCCAAAACAAATACCTACTGAAAAATACAAAATGTGTAGACAGTATAGATAACCCCTGAAGTAACTGACATTTAAATGGCAAGTTATAATGGAATATATATCTTAACATTAAACCAAAGTCAGGTCTTCCTCTTCTTACCTGCATGCATACACTCCCTGTTAATTCTAGATAAGTTCCGTTATACATATTTGCAATAAAGCTTGTAAATTTCAGCCAACTTCTACTTATCATCATACAACACAAACCTTGCACTAGTTCATTTTACATTGTTAGAAGGGATTTGAGCACTCTGGCTCAGACTCTCAAGTAGTGAAAACCACCGATTCTCTGTTGATATTCATTAATGACGTCAATTAACATTATCAGAGAAGCTACCTCCTTTTGGCTGATTCTCCATGTGCAGATGAGGGATTTCATTATCCCTCATCACAGCTCCTAGTGTGGATGCAGCCTATTAAATAATATTCAGTTCATACAAACCAACAGGAACATACTCATAACAGGAATAACACATATCCACCAGCTGTATTTCTTTCTCTGTGCCCTCTATCCAATTTTACTTTTTGAAAAGGAAATAAACTATCAAACCCTGAACAGAGTCAGAGGTTTCTGCAAAGAAAACACTGCTACAAGCATACTGTACAATTGCTAGATAATTCATATAAACTTTCAAGGCCACAAAAGTATATTGCTGCTTTAGCTCCAAAAAACATAGTTCATCATTCTCTCCTTCCTCAATTTACAATGCCCTTAATCTGTTTTTTCCCTCTATGGGTTTCAAAATATGCTTGTAATTACTGTTCAAGTCTCTTTCCCATTTCTAGTATATTGTGTCTAGGGTTTCAAAAACATAAGGGAGTTAGATGCATGACTCTGTTAGGCTACTTAGAAACTTCAGTTTGTAGCACTGAGAGATTATTTATTATGCAGTGTTTGCGCTGATCCCATGTAGGCTCATAAACCATGTAGTTAAACACAAACTTCCAGACGTGAGCTCTCTCTAGATTACATAATCTACACATTTCACAATACAAAAGGCTTGATCAACTCTGATCCTAGTATCTAAAATGTTCTCTGCTTCAGCATACAATGCCGGTACCGTCTTCTGGCACAATCAAAATAATCCAGGGATTATGCTCTGTTCAAAGTCCTTTATAGCACATTTGAGAAGATCATATTTAAACCTGCAATGCACGTCCAGTGGCGTACGTCTATCAGAACCAAACAAAGAGCAGAAGGAAACTTATAAAAGACAAATAAATTAAGAAACCATGATGGCGAATGATGGAGGGTTATGTAGCAATGGAGAATATGCTGGAAGACTGTTAACCACACATTTTCAGGCATTCGTACTTTTTTGAGCAGTAGAACTTTTTACAGAGGAAGTAGAATAATAGTTTTCTGATCATTAGCTGGACTGCAGCAAAATGTATTTCAGCCATAACTCTCTTCTAACAAAGCTTCTTGTTTGGGAATAATGCAAATTATCCTCATTACAATCAGATGGGATGTTTGTTAATATCTTTGCATAATTAGAAGCTATTTTCCTTAAATACAGTTTATGCATGAACTTTCCAAGGAGATCTATGTATTGGGAGAAGACTGAGTCATTTTCCTCTGGAGGGACACACTGAAGGTTACACAAGTCAACATTTAAAATTAGTTTTAAAGATTAACCAACTCACATCATACGTATGGTAAGAATTCTGGTCACAACCCAGGTATGTGCTAAAGGCGCTTTGCTAGATTCAAGTACGTGAATGGTCAAACACACCTACATGAAAGGACAAACACACCTACATGAAATTCAAGGCCATGAATGTTCAGCATCTAGAAGGAATTATGCCCCTTCATTGCAATATCAAAATGTTTCCTATGCAAATGAGTTTGTGTAACAAAGTGTCCGATGGAGACATTTTCTTACTTTGCAGGTAAGCCCCCTTTGCCTTCAGAATATATCATTTCTAGAACTAACTATGAAGAATAAGAACTTATTGGTGAGAAAGTATCTTAAGAGCTTTGATCTGACTTTGGCTAAAATATTCCTGTGCCTTATGTTGTGTCCACTGCAGTCCCAGCAAAGCCAGTGACAATAAAATAATTTCAAGGACCTGCCAATAACTTATTGCTCCTGTTCTGCATTAAGGCAAGATCTAGGACCAGAATTCGCACATGTCAATTCTCTGCCTCTCTTGGATATGACCAGCTACTATGATTTTTTGAGCAGAACATAGTTTTGCCTGGAGCCCCAGAAATGCCGGGACTCAGGGAGATCTGCACCCAGGCAGGCATATCAACCTCAGTGATTCTTCTAGCCATAAGGTGCGAGAAGAACAAAGATTTTGGGTGTAAATGAATGATGTGATTTTAGTTTAAAAAAAAAAAGAAAAATCCTTAGCACAGGCTAGATGGAAAAATACACTTTTAAGGAAAATGCATGCTCTGAGTTGCAAGGAACAACAACAGACAAGGCTGGGAAAAAATTCCAATTGTCCTTACAACCACACTTAAATTATGAAAGCGTTATTTCTCAGCCATACTACTGAGTCCCTTCACAGCTAGAACTAACAAGATAAGTGTATTTTTCATTGGTTTTCTGTTTGTTTTATGGTTGCTGGGTTTTTTTCCTTTCCTTATACAAATGGCTTCAACTTTCTGTAAGACTGGGATTATTGTTTTTTAGATCTGTGCACAGCTTGTGCTTAAGTACTTTTAAGGACAAAAGAATATCTACCATAAGGCAGGGAGATAAAACAAAATGGTGTTCATTGGTCTATAAAATAGCAGAAAAAGCTTGAAATACAGCTTAAGATCTCATGTGAAAGCAGTAACCTAAACTGTGAACCCTGCAAATGAAGTGTGCTCTTGATAAGGGCGGTTAACACAGTCTATGGCAGTAATGGAGGGCCAGTCTTCCTGCTTGCCTTGCTCCCTTGAGTAGGTGGACAAGCTGCTGCAGACAAGCACCAAATGTTATTTGAGATATGACAACCGACCATATCTGGGAAATAAAGTGTCCCAACCTGAGCCCCAGAGGAAGAGATTTCCCTTTGTACTGGACCAAGAGCAGGCAGAGAAGATTAGCTGAGGCACCGTAATTCTTTGCACTTTACGATGAACCCTGACTAGAGAAAATTATTGCTCTTCTATTCCTTTTTTACAATTTTTACTTTCTCCATAGTTGAAAAAGATAAGAACAATAGCGAAATTCTGGCAGTTAAGAAAGTCATACTACTCCAGGAACGTAGAGGGAGAGGAATATCAGTTTAGGGAAAATTAGTGGAAAGGGTGCAGAATGACTCCCGCAAGATCCTGAATGCAGCACCTACCTCAGGAATGGATTGGCTGCAGATCTAGGAGGAGCTTTTAAGACTCTGTTTTACTTATCATTTTCTTGAGTTCACTAATGGCCCCAGATTTGGCAACATAACACCAAGTATAATATGTGTTGCTTTTGTGTCAGGGAAGAAGAAATGTTGCCACTGGCTGTCCGCCACTCAAGGGAGATGGACATTGTCACTAGCAATTTCACCAGAAGATTCATAGCAGGAGGACCGTGATGTGGGGAATTCTGCCACGGGGAGGATGCCATGTCCCGTCTCTTCCTCTGCAGCGAGACTGGTGGAGATGAGACATTTCTTGGGAGCAAGAGACTTTGATGATATGACAGGACCACTGAAAGTGCTAGGAGCTCCTGCCTTTAAGGCATAAAGAAGGCATCCAGAAGTGGGAGAGGAAAGGATCCCTCACACTGAGTTCACAAAGTGTGTTTTTGACTATGGCCCTAAAGGCAAGTTTGAACCTTTGAGCTGGAGCATTAATTGCCAGAGCTGAGGTTGAGGAAGATAAAGAAGTGGCACCATATATTAAAGCCTGTCTTTTCACATCTCTCTGGATATAATGTGACTTGACATCACATCATACTCCAACAGAGCATTCAGAGATGGCAATGGAAATAGCTCGCACAAGCATGTGGAGACGCTGAAACCCCCAAGAACATGCAAGCTCCCAGCACAAACGGTGCGCACAGCTGAAATGAGATGAAGAGGCTGCCTCCTGGGGACGTCTTCCATGGTCATGAGGTGTCACTCACACAGAAATCAAGAGGCTTTGAAAAACCTTCCTACTGTGACCCAAAGCACTGAATGAAGATCTGATGCTTTCAGGGTCACCCATGCCCTTTTGGGACCCAAATCATTTGGAGCTGCTGGCATCCACTGAGGTGCCTCTGGTATAGCAGGAGTTTCGGGTGGGGCCAGACAACACAGGCGTGCATGGTCAAGGTTCACATCACTGCTCTCGGACCTGTCACCGTATCTCTGGTACGCCTGATTCTGGTGGGATATCAGGCAGCCTCCTCAACTCACTGGTACTACTACAGAGGGGGCACAAAGTCCTCTCAAAAGAGGGGAAAAAAAGTTATTTTGTTCCAGCCTTGGGGATGGGGAAGGAAACAGAAGGATTACACTTTTGTGGATTTATCCCCCACCATTTAGTAGTTGGTCTGCCCTGCGAGCTGTAGCACATGGCTGTAGCTTGTGTGTGTCTAAAAAAAATGGGCAATTGTGTAACAGGTATTGACAGGAAAAAACAGTTCGTGTTGTTCAAACTAGATCATTTTACTTAATGACGTATAATTACTTGCCAATCAGTCAACTATACATTCACGATCAATATCAGCATATCAGCACTACAATGGATAAACACCTTAAAAATGTTACCACACACATACAGATTGTGCAGCTAGTCCAAAGTTTTGAATCCTACATTCACAAGTATCATCTCACACATCATACAAAGGATGTGAAAGTCTCCCTTCTCCTGTGTGATCTACAAGTACTTGGGGTTTAGGTGCACCCTTACCCCTCACTACAACCTGCTAGTGTCCATGCCTATGAGAAAGCCCCCCACAAGGCCACACACCTATGTACCCCGTACCAGGCTGCTCAGGAGGGTGATATGGGGATGCAGCTTTCTCTGTTGTGGGCTGAGATCACGATGTTACAGCGTCCATCCAAGTTGCTTTCCTACCAATTCCACATTGTATTGGCTATTTTAGTATGTAGAGTGGTTTAATGTGTTTCAGTTGCTGACTCATTTCTTTCAACTAGTCAACAAGTGTTTGCACTTAGTTGTTTTGCAGGGTCAATTTAATTAGGAAAAGCTCACTTGGCTAATGCTTGTTTGCAGTCTCTCCTTGTCTCCAGCTAAGTGCAGTGTGCGTGCGAGAAGAATTTGTGTGGGAGAGGAGCGTGTTTCTTTTATAGTAGAGAGATAGCTCTCTAAATGATAGCTGTATTTTCAGTGTCTGAAAGAAAAGATGCTTCTTTGTTATAATTCTTGTTCCTCGTGAATGTGAATACTTCATTCCTCAAAAGCTCAGTACCTGTTTCTTAAATGCTACTTTAATAAAAAGGTGTTTTCCTCCAGGAGGGTTGTTTAATGTTTAGTGGGAAGTTGAATGGATGGGATACAGAAAATAGTAGGGTAATGATTTTAAAATAGCCCCATCAAACCAGTTATTGCCCCGAGGTGTTATGAATAAATGAAAATGGACTGACTGTGTAATGATTATGTTTACTCTCATCTTACTGTAACTGCTAAAGGTTCCTCTGACTCAAAATTACACTTGTATTTACTTGTGCTCTTCTTACAGCCCTCTTTGGCCCCTGACTCAAGAAGACAAATAAACACACAGTCACAGCAAAGCATGCACTTAAAAAGCCCAAAGCAGGGAAGTTCTATGAACAGGAATAAAAAAGGAAGGGGCTCTACTGACTGGAGGCATATGGCAGACTTCAGGTGAAACGTGCTGTTCCCTATATTTCCAGGATCATGCTCCATAATGAAGTCCCACACCAAAATCTGGTTTCACACACACAGTGCCAAACAAAGCGGGAAAGCGCACTGGTAGAAGTATCATGTTTTCCCAGTCATTAAAGCCAAAGCTGCCTTTTAGCTGTCCAAGGGGATAGCTACAGATGCAGTGTGTGGAGCAGTGTTCTGCTGCTGATGGTGCTGTTCTGGTCCCAAGGCTGGGGGATGTGTTGAATAGCACTTGGCAACAGGCATCTCTGAAAGCCGAGATGCAATCACTTCATTAAATTAAAGCTAATTTCCTCCACTGTTAAAGACAATGTACACGATCACTGCCACCAAGTGATTATATTTAAAGTGAAAGGATGCAGAGGGAATGCCAATTCTTTTGGTCTATATTCAGTCACAGCTGTGAGGGTTTAAGGGTTCTTTAAAAATCTCTTAAATGCCTGCCAAAAGTTGCCAATCATTAGAACCAATAGGTGCTTATCATTCCAGGCATTATTTGAGATATTGGAAATTACACAGCCACAGGTGACCACATTTCTCATACAAAAGGAGTGTGTGGGAAGTTCAGGAGAAAGCATTTGGGCTTCTTCCACACGCTTTCAGTATATTCATTGCTGGAAGCCTTTTCACCTGTATCTTCAAACATCTCCACAGAAGTAAATTTCAACCCAAATTACTCAGTTTCTAGACCCAGAAATTCTGCTAAGTTTATCCTGGAGAAATCTACACAGAAAATAAAGTATCAGTGTTCTTTTCCCTTCCATCCTACATATAGGTATATATGCGTGTGCCTATGTAGAAGGCTGCAGCACTGTTATATTTTCTTCAGAATTCATTTTCCAAAATGTGCAGTTTTCAAGCAGACCATTGTTTTTCTTTGTGAAACTATGTTTCAGTGGTAGAAATTAAGTTTCTTCTTTTCAGTAAGGCAAAATGGTGAAAACTGGTAATTTTGCAAAGTAGATTAGCAAAGTAAAGACACATGGCGCCAGAGCAGCTGGCACTGCTGGCTGGAAATTACAGGTCCCACATGAACTCAACCACCAGACTTCAAGATTCAAGAGTTTCCATTTCACCCCTCTCTTTTCACTTAGTTAGCACTTTCCATGACAAGCTGAATTTTCAGGTAAAGATGCTTTTCCATTTCATTGTTAGCTGACAGGTGTGGTTTTTTGAGAACCTTTGAGGAAAACCTGTTCAATTTTCTGTGCTCCGGGAGAAGAACCCTAATCACTCATCTCACTGGGTTTTGTGTCACTCTCTGCAGCAGGCTGAAAAGAACTCTCCTCAGCACGAAAAGAAAATCATCGCAATTTCTTTCCCTCCCTACACACAGATAATTAAAAAAGCTCCTAAATCTGCGACACGGAGTGTCTGTTGTGAGGTTGCATAAGGCGCACATCCATGTTCAGCCTGCAGAGAGTGGGTTAGATAATGAAGTTTGAAAGACTTAAATGTCGCTCACAGTCAATCAGCATCAACCAGGAATTTCGGCAGACCTAATCGACCTTTTGTGACACCACAATGAATATACGCTCTGCCCAAAATAGCTGCCTCTGGGGCAATTTGCATGAGAGATACGGACGCATTCACATCAATCTGAGCAGCTTCAGACAGAGAAGCTTAAAAGCTCAAGTGGTGAAACTTAATAACTCATCTCAGCTCCCTGCCCCAACTTTTCCATTAATATTCCCACATTCTCTCCCCTTTTAATAGGAACATTAAGTGCAGATAAATAAAACATTAGGTTGATAAAATTACTTATATTGTGGTAGCAGCTGGAGCCCCTGATAAATACCTCGTGATTCTAGGTCCTGTATGAATGGGCAGCACAGAGACAGTGCTGGCTCCAGAGACAGAAAGCTGAAGTTTCTGACAATATGCAAGCAGCGACAGGAGTGAGGTGTAGAAAGAGATAACAAAACAGACAGTTGTATTTTCTTCAATTAGTAAACATCAAACACTTCAGGAGTTTTCACTTTATGTTATTTATTTGTATAAGTAGACACAAGCTATTATTTATTGTGCTATATATTGTAATTGAAGGTTCTTTGAGCATGTTTGGTGTTATGAAAAATTACTTTTCAGAATTACAGTGTAGGCATCAGAAGCTCGCTACTACTTTGGGCTCCTGTTTGTTTTTTGTCAACAGGGGAACCTTATAAGCACGGCTGTTCAGAAAGGCTATTAACATAACCTTTGGATTTTTTTTTTAATTATCCAAGCAGAATTTGCATGAATAAGCTGGAGAGTCAGTGGAAGAATTGTTAGAGTAACAGGGGTCACAGCATTTGTCAGGTCCTGGAAAACAGTCCCGGGATGCTGAGATCACACAGGCAGTGCTGATCACAAAGTCTGACAAGTTGTATGCATTCTCTCAGGTTCTATCAGAAAATACAGAGGGAAAAGAGAACACTTAAATTGCTTCTTATGCAACATAATGCTCGTGGGTGGAGCATTTCAATCTTTTTGACCTCTCTTAACTGCACAAATTTTATGAGGAGCCTTCGAATATATAGACACTGAGAAAACTGGATATAGGTTGGTGATCGACGTGACTGGAGAAGAGGAGAAGTTGTCCTTATCATTATTATAGTTTCCTATAATAGAGACATTTCTATAGACAAACTGAATGAAGTAATGTATTGCAATTACTGATACTTGACAAGTAGTGTTCCTATTTGTCTAATAGTGACTTGTAAATAAACTTGCCTCAGCCTGCTTTCTTAAATAAATCTCTCTTATCACTCTGTCACTCCGTTAATTTCCAAAAATTACAGACACATTTTCTCTTAATGCATTCAACTTTGAAAGAAAAGAGAGGTTTCAGTCATTTTTTGTTCCTGCAAGCTTCAGGAAAATACATGCACAAAAAGATCTTTTCAGTGGTCTCTATGAGAAAATCTGCCACATGAGTCCCATGCACAGGAGTGCACCCTTATCCATTGCCCTCCAGGGCAACAAAGGCTTCAGCTGGAAGTTTCATCTTGTTAAATTTCTGGAAATCCAGTCATGAGACATAAATTAATGGAAGCCCAGGCTTTGTTAACCCTACTGCTCAAGGGGGCAACTTGATTTTTAACATAAGATCAAGGAAAGCTATTAAAAACCTAACTTTATATTCTGAAATTGATTCTTTTCTGTGCTGTGTGAAAATTTGCGTGTGGTTATGCTAATCTGGCTTCCCAGTATGGGAGCTGAATATCCTGCTTAATGGTGACCATATTTAAGAACAAAGCTAGGAATGGGATCTCCTCAGTGCTGAACTTTTTTTAAAAAATGCAGACATTTATTTTGGGAACTTAATAAAGACTTAGAAGCCTGACTACAGGCACTTCTTTGTGTAGATCTTTATCCATCGTATCACTTACAGCTGTACTCTGGCACTTTTTGCCTGTGCTGTGAGGGTATTGTCCATAGGCACTGCGTGAGGCTTTTCTTCCATGGCGCCCTTGATGTAATGCCTCCAGAAGGAATTTCAGGGATAGAAGGAAATACAGATGCTCTAGAGCAACATATCTGCGCCTGGGCTGTCTGCTGCACTTTTCCTTCTCGGGGCTTCAAGGGCTGCATCTGCAGGGACCCTGTGCTGTGACTCCTCAGCCTGGCAAACGGGGCACAGCACGAACTGGCTTAACCCTTTCAGCTGGATTTCATTTTTGCCCACAGGCGCTTTGGGACTGATCTCCCTGCATTAGCATACTCCAAGCAGAGAGTGCCACGAAGGGCCTCTTAGGGAAACCAGCCCCTCTTCCCCTCTGCTTCTTTCTGACCGAAGCGATGCTCATTAGTTCAAGTGATTCTGTGAAGTTTGTCACTTTAATATATGGCCTCCTCTTTAAATTGCAGTAAGAGAAAATGATGCTATTATTATAAGCCTATCCATTAAAAGAGCAGCAGAAGGGTCACTTTGGAAAACTGAAAAAAAAATATATTTTTTTTTCCTTTTCAGATGTATTAAATTGTGATTCTGAAATACCAGTGGAAAGGTGAAGCATGGACAAAACATTAGAGCAGGTCGATTCCCTCAGTTTGTTACTGACTTCAGAAACAATTCTTCTTTTGTAGGCTGAATCCCCTTTCTGTCTGAAAAACTAATCCTCTCCCTAAATGAGTGCATGTTACAACAGCATTTTTTGTTCATGGGGTGGCAGAACATCTGGGACTAGCCAGCTGATTTCTAAAGGTCCTCTGGAAACCTTGTGACCTTTCTTACAGCAGACATCACAAGCGAAGTGTTTTGGGCCTCACCTGGTTTGCAAGCTCTCCTATTTAAGTAGCGCAATGTCAAAAAAAGGAGCAACCTAAATGCTCTTTGAGTGAATATTTTGCAGGCATGCAGCAATATTGTGAAGTGGGGTAAGGATGTGTGCCACAGTAGCAGATACTGGTGTCCTGGTTTGAGATAAAACCCCAGTCCTGTTTAGTGATTTTTAATTTCCAGTTTAGTCTCTTCTAAAAGGCTACACTTTCTGAAGTTAGTAGCATGTTTTTACAGACAGTGTGTGCGACTAGCAGTGATGACATCTGATGTTTGCAGTTACTGCCAGGGACTAGTATGCAGACAGGCTCTTGCTTATACTTATTCCCATAGTGACCAAGGCCACTGCTGGCTCTTGTGTGCCACGCTGGGGGTGCCGGGTAGTAAGAGGGGTCACAAGAAGTAAAAGGTTGCACCTCCGGGGGGTAATAGACAGGACAGGTGACCAACGAGAGTATTCCATCCCATATATGTCATATTTACTATAAATTGAGTGATCACGAGAGTTTCTGCCTTCTTTGCCTTTTTCTGCAATGGCCAGTGTCCAGAGAGGACTCCATCGGATCTCCTACTTTTGATCCGGATCCTGAGTTCCCGAATCCAGCTCCCTGTATCCAGCTCCCCACCACCACTGAGCCTGGGGCTTCCCCAGTTCCTCCTGCTCTGCAACATCAGTGGGAATTGCTACCGGGGGAGGGAGTCAGGTTTGATGTCAGGCTACTATCTATAGCTGTATATAGTTCTTTACTTTTATCATTCCACTATTATTTCTATTATTGTGTCATTAAAGCTGTTCTAGTTTTTTTCTTGTCTAACCCGAAAGTCTCTCTGCCTCATTCCCTATTTCCTTCCCATTTAGCGGAGGGAAGAAGGGGTTAGAGAGCGTCTGTCTGTGTTAGTGGCTGGCCCAGCCCTAACCCACGACAACTGGGAAGTGTCGTTTCAGAGGCATTGCACTCAGAAATGCTAAGGACTGCTACCCCGTGGAAGGAAAGCTGTGATTTTAAAGCAGTACAAAGAAGCTTGATCAGCCTTGAAAGTCAGCTGTGTCAGAAGAGAGCTTGGAGCATGGACAGAAAAAATTGAGATATCTGCTACTAGCAATTCTGTTATAAATAATGGGGGACAGGAAAAGTGAAGGCCTGTCCTGGCAATAAATTTTCAGTTGTGGATGGGTGAAAAAAAAAGGAAAGTAATAAGGACAAAGCAATATTTGCAAGCATAGTATGTTAAAGAGAAAAAAACAAACCCCAAAACAATAACAAACCCAAACCCAACCCTTAGTGGTAGAAGAAAGGAGGAAAAAAGTAATTTTATGAAAACAAGATTAACTCCCAAGTGTTGGTCTGGTGATTCTCCAAGTTCCTAATATGACAATGCTTGGTCCTTCTTAAACACCAGTTTAGAAAGCACCTCCTTCATTAAATATGGCATGAAAGTGGACTGCAATGAGTAGAGAAGCCACTGCCTTTTATATCTTGCTCAGGTATCCAGGACGAATAGCAGTCATGTTCCTTAGAAGAAGGTTGTCCAACATGCCTATCTTTCACTAGCGTACTGCTAACCATCCAACATAAAATCAAATTCAGTGACTAATTTCTTACACAGTTATCTGGAACTTCACAGGAAAGTGATGTGTAGAAAGTCAACATAGATCAGAAAACAGCAGCAGGGGATCCTCTAACCAGTAAGATTAGGGAAGGTAGGAAACCTAAATGTTACAGAATGTGTCCTGGGAGGTTCATGAAGGGGGCTATTTAATATGGCGCCTGTGATATCAGCTAATGAGGCTCTCAATGACCCAGTGCTAAGGTCCAAATACACTGGTGGCGATCTCTCTCTTATATCTCTCCCTCTCAGCAAGAGGCACATCAACTCACAAGAACACTTCCAAGAGATATTTTTCCTAAAATAGAGCTTCCACCTTAAAGGATTCAGAGCCTTAGCTGTAAGATGGTTCTCATCAGAAAGCATTTGTGTTGAAAAAGATACTGAATTTCTAATATACGATCCTAGTGGATGGAAGCTGTATCTCAGCTGACACACAAGAGAATACAACATGTTGTTTCAGACTGTTCCAGCACGAAATTAGCTGTATCTTTCACAGTAATTGATTGCTTTCCTACAGGTGAAACAACATTGTCATTTGGTTTTGAGTAAGTTTCAGCAGATGTACTCTTCCCTATTGCTGTCTCCATGGCAAAGCCTGAGCTGTTCCGCAGTTACTCTGCTCGGTGGGACATGCCTTGAAGTCCTTTCTCCATCAGGATCTCAGTGAAACTGTCAGCTGAAAGAGGCTGAAGCTGAAGAAACAACTGTGAGTAGACAAAGCTAAGTTGCCACACTTTTTCTTCCCCTGCTCATCATTCATGTGAATGACTGCTTCTAGAAGTCAGAGAGGAAAAATAAATGATGCAAAGGCTGAGAGAATGAATTGGACGAGTAAAAGGAAAAAAGATTTACATTTTGGAAAGAAGATAGTTGTTATTCAAAGGAGCCAACTAGCTGAAAACTCCTCTCTGCTACATTTCACACTCATTTGCTGCTTTAAAGAAAGATGTAAGGTGCATTTAAGTTATTTTATGAGCACTAAGTTGACAGCACTGGAGGACAAGGCTTTTTCTTTAACCCCTCAGTGCAGAGCAGACTGTGTCTCTGCAGACTGTCCCTTGTTCTGTCAAATCATCTTTCCAGGATCATCTCTCCTGTTTCCAGATACTACCCGTAGTATTTAGTGATGGCTTGAAAATGTAAGGTCATGCTACTGTGCTATTTGTGTCAGGTTGGCAACTTCTGTTTTCCCTGGCCTTTTCTATTGCAACAGTGGCTCTTATGACTATTTGTGTTGTTCACAAATATAAAGTGTCAAACGAATGAGATGTAGGTCTCATCTTGACAGTTTTTCAGTGAAAAATTGTGTTTCCAAAACTCACCATTCCATCTTGTGAGATGTGTCTTCTAAATAGGAGAAGGGAAGTATCAGTATCCCAAAGATTTTAAATGAAAATAGACTTTTCCAACTCCAAAACAGCCATACAATAAGTTGAAGTAGATGTAATTCAGGATTTCATGCTCTACGTTAATTCTCTAGGCTGAATTCAGATGGAACCATTTCCCATTTTCTACTAGGATGTTGCAACTGAGGCATCACCAGCTCCTAGCAAAACGTGATGTGTCATTGTACGAGATGTCATTCCTTTAGGAAACTTACTCTAAACTGAGAATGAGGGAGCAGGAAGCACCTGAACCATAATTTCAATAGCATTTCAGAAAGCAAATGTTTGAATTTTCAAAAGAAATATTTAATGTGTTGTTTTATTGGAGTGAGAAGCACTAAATCTCTATGTATTTCTGACAAAGCAGACTTATCTGTCTTCATGTCAAAATTTTCTGTACTGTTTTCCACTCAGGCCTGGCAAAAGGCAGGCCATGAACTCTTTTCATGTAAGCTAGCAAAATCACAAAAACTCTTAAGAAATAGCTAGCACGTCGAACTGGCCAAAGAAGACAGCTGATTTCTCCTGTCCTTAAGAAAGTTGTCAATGAAATTGGTATGAAATAATTACCATGTTCAATAAAAAGACACTTTTTTTTTCATAAGATAGCCTGTCATTGAACAGATGCAAGAGAGTTCATCTAGGAGTATCTATTTTGGCAATTTGCAGAGAGTTTTTTGAGTAGAGAATGGTAATTCAAAACACTTCACTTTTGGTTTCTCCTTATCCTTCATGCTTTAATCCTCAATCACATGTGTACGCTCGTACACACACTCATAAAGTTTCCTCAGATGTTGACATGCTTTAATCTTGGGCCTGATTCACTTCTCAGCATGAAACTGATTAAAAAAAATCAGGGATGAAGAGACCGTGAGCAGAATGAGGGAGTTAGGCTTTTCTCATTGTTGAGGTGTCTTGTCTTCACTCTGTGACAGGTCTTTGCTTTCAAGGAGAATTGCCTGAGCCAGCAGCTTGGAAGTAGGGTTTCATTTTATGCTTTTCCATGATCATGGAGCACAAGTGATAAACTGGTGAGCCATAGATCTGAGGAAGGAGTAAGGTCTTCCTCCAATGACAAAAAAAAAGAGAATTGGACAGACCTCCCAACAACATCTCTGCTGTTCTCTCTCATGGTCACAGTGCCATTATTTACACGGCTGTGTGCGAGAAGGGACTTGGGGCTCATTTTCAGAATGAGCTGGTTGTCCACATGTTTAACGACTGTGCAACCTCCCCTATTCGTCCCCTGTGTGAAATCAGTGGTGGATCACAATAGGATGCAACAGTTTGTAAGATCAGGATCTATGATAAAAGGTCAAATCCCAAAACCCCATACTCCAGGGAAGTTTGGAAAATTGGTAAGAAAAAGACATGGAATGCCTGACTCTGGAGAAGAGAGCAGCGCATGGGATATTCCCTCTCCTAAGCATGATGGAATTGTTGGATTATCATGCTTGCTTTTCCTTCCTTACTTTCTTCTGATGCAGTCTCCGGGCTGCAGGTTGACTTGGCATCTATGGAGGAAGTGGTGAATCTATCAGACCATGGTGATTAGATATCTCTCAAGAAAAAATGTTCAGTTGCCATCTCTGTTCAAGTTCCTTGCTCTAAGGAATCCAGCGAGGTTGAAACGGTTATGAAAAAGTTACCTGGAAGATCCAAAGAGGGTGGCAAATTTTAGGGTGTACCTGTCCCCTGTCTTAGGTGCGACTTAAATCTAAGGCAATCTGAGTTTAGCTCGCCTTGTGGCCAGCTGCAAGTCCTGGTTTGGATTCAAGGATCACATGCCTAAAGGTTAATCTTCTCAAGACCCTAGGTACAAATTTGCGTTCCTGAATCCTTCATATGGGGAATAATGTTCCTTTTTTTTCTTTTAACAAATCACAGAAAAAAACAACTTATTTCAACATTCATTTGATGAACCATGAATAAAGTGGAACATTACAAATCATGAACCTCCAAATTCAGATGGAGGCTTTTTCAGCTTCAGAACTGCACAGGTGGCCAGTAAGTAGGCACTGTATGAAGAGACACCTATGATCATGTCTTTGTTAATTTGTTTCTGTGAACCAGTAATTAGGATCCTTGAATAAACAGCACCAGAATTATGAATCGCCAGCATAGCATAACAGTGCCAGAGATCATCTGGGAGAAATTTGCTTGCTCTCTGGCAACCTGGATTAAATGAGATGAAGCGTTAGGGACATATTCTTGTTTCGTGACTTTTGTTTGAAGTGAGGTTATGCTGAGGAAAGTGGTGATAAAAATGGCACTTCATGCACTAGGTCTCCCTGTCTTAATGGCAGCCTTTACTTTTACTGACACAAATAAAATCTTACTAGTGTCAGCACTGTAGTCAGGCAAAAGTGAGCTCTGTTCCATGTTGCCATATCTGTCATGAAAACACCTTCCCTCCTCCTTTTTGACCCCAGAATCATTGTTGTTAGTGACAATGTATGAAACAGAAAGAACATAACCTGATTGTGAGAAATTGCTTTGAACTTGTATTTGCTGGCAGGTGAAAGCCTTATTTCTGAATTTTAAATGAAGCATGTTTGGTATGGAAGTCACTGAGAGGGAATAAATAAGAAACAGTAAGAATTCATTTTACAGATTCACTTTTCAGACCATAACCATACTTTTAAAAGGAAAATGGGCTGAATTTAAAAGCTGATGAAAGGCCTTGCACTGACAGTCCTGTGGAATAATGTTCTTGAGAGGCTGTACTCATTGTTTCTCCTAGAGTGGGAGTTTCTTGCTAATTAGCAGTCAGTCTGAGGGCCATTTTTCTCCTTCCTTCAGGCACTTAGCTCATGTCAGAATGTCATCCTTAGCACTGTGAAGTCCAAAAGTGGCCAAATGACTGTAAATGGGTATGTTAACCTACCTGTCATGTGCATTTGTGGTACAGTGACTTCAGGTAATAACAACCGCAATCTGTGCCTCTCCAAAATGGTCATTTGAGCTGACGTGTGCTCAGTGTTAATGTAAGCACGTGCCTCGGTCTAATCAGCAACATATTGCAGGTCACCCTGTTGGTCCAGCAACAATATGCTGGGAGAAAGCAGGGCAATCACTGAATTTTCATCCTGTCTTATCTTTGTCCTGATTGCTTTTTTTTTCAAAGTGCAAGAGAGACACAGCTGAAATGGTGGTGTTTTCAAAAACCTGTGTCCAAAAAGAAACTAACCTGAGACAATCAACTCAATCAGGATTAATACTGGAATGATTTACAATCACCTTGCCCCCAGCTTGTTAGGTGTACTGGGGGAAAACGGAAGGAACGCAAAGCTTTACAGTGAGCAGCCTCTCCAAGTAAGATGTTGATGCCAGCCCTTGTGGGTGAGTTGAAGGACAGCTGAGTTTGCTAAGGTCAAATGTTAGGGCTGGGCTGGCCACTAAACCAGTGCCAACCGCTCTCTCTTAGCCGCTTCTCCCTTCCCAGACAGGGAAAAGAAAAAGAGAGAGAGTCTCATGAGTTCAAAAGAAGTCCCAAATCAGCTTTAATGAAACAGTAAAAATCAAAAGACAGGATAATGACCACTGACACTGCAGGGCAGGCACTGGGGAAGTCCCAGATTGGACTCAGCAGCAGACAGGAGCTGGATTCAGGAACTCACAGGTTGGTACTGAAGATAGAAGAACAGACCACATCTTCCTCGCATGCTGGCTGTAAAAGAAGAGGACTTGACACTTATGATCCCTCAGCTTTGTACTGAATATGATCTATATGGAATGGAATACTTTGTTGGTCAGTTTTGTGTCACCTGTCCTTCCCACTCCTCCCTGAAAGTGCAAACTTTTCATTTCAACCCTTTTACTTAAAGCACTCTAATGAGGCACATAAAATTTAGCAGTGACCTTGATTTCTATAGAAGCAAGTATAAGCAAGAGCCTTTCTGCATACTGATCCTTAAGAGTAACACTGAGTGTTATCACTTCTAGAAGCAGACGCTGTCTGAAGAACATGTCATTAACTTCAGAAAGTGCAGCCTCTTAGAAGAGACTGAACTGAAAAGTAAAATCACTGAACAGAAAATTAGTTCTGTTCTAGCTCAAACCAGGACAGCTGACTCCTTGGAGATGATCTCTGTCTGCCGAGTCCTGCCAGTGACATCCTTTAGATTAACAGAAAACACAAAATGCAGCTGAGAATCATCAAGATATTACTAGCAGAAAAAGCACGAGTCTAAAGACTAAAATGGGCACCTGTGTGAGAAAGAGAACCAAGGAAGATAACTTTCAGTAGAATTTGCCTTCATTACATGATTTATTTTTTTAATGGAATTTCTATTATCTCCATGTAAACTTGCAGTATTTCTTTTCTCCTTGCATCTCTTTTCCCACTGAAGTGTCAGTGATGCTGCCACCTCCACGTGATACCAAATTTAACTGTAGGCAACAGAAGTTGTAAAAAAAAATATTTTGTTCGGATCCCACTCTCTCTTCTACCGGATTATTTTTCTGGAACTTGGAAGTGCTCTTGAAATTTCTGTCCCTCACTCAAAAGCAGTCAAGTTTGCTGATAGATCCAAAGTTTCAGGTAAGAAACAGCAGCACAGAAGCACACACCCACAGGGTTAATGATCACATTAGCTTTATTTGCACTGGAATACAAATGAAACTGTTTCTCATTGCTGTGGTGTAACACAGCAGGCAGCTAAATTCCACACAGCCATTCACTCACTCTCTCCATAGTGGGATGGGGGAAGAATCAGAAAAAGTAATTAGAAATTGTGGCTTAAGATAAAGATGGTATAATAGGACAGAAAAGGAAGGGGAAAATATTAAAAATAATTTAAAAAAAGAAATAAGATATACGGAACAAGGGTGCACAATACAATTGCTCAACATCCACTGACAGATGTTGATCCAGTTCCCAAGCGCTGGCTTCCAGCCAGCTTTCCCCTCAGTTTATATATTGAGCACGACATCATACTGGAATATCCATACAGTATGTATCCATACTGAGTGTCCTGGCTCTGTCTCCTCCCAGCTTCTTGTGCCCTTCCATCCTTCTCACTGTCAGGGCATGAGAAGCTGAAGAGTCCTTGACCACTGCTTAGCAACAACTAAAACATCAGTGTGTTATCAACATTATTCTCATCCTAAATTCAAACCACAGCACTATACCAGCTATTAGGAAGAAAATTAACTCTATCACAACCAAAACCAGCATACTAATATGGGGCATTCTGTGTACCCTGTGAACCACTACAGGTGGCTGCCAAATCTGCAGTGAAACTGACCTGAAGCCAGAGACATACCCAAAATCCCACTAGGTCCATTTGCAGCTTCACTCTTCTGATCGCTGTTAGATGAAGCAGAAGTGGCACAGTGCTCTCACACTCTTGTTAAAGCCTGAAAGGGGACAGGTTCTATCAAAGGAGCTATCAAAGGTGTTGGGTATGTCATTCTTTCAAGACAGGCAGCCAGCCAGCCCATCTGGGATTTAATCCTTCCAACTCTTCCAATGTAATTACATGTTGCAGCATAGTGTTGCCCTTTTAACCTTCATTCTCTTTTCCCCAAAGTTTGACAAATACTCTGTGGCTTTTGAATCAGAGATGTTTCACTTCTTCTCTGCTAGTCTGGGCAAGTATAATTATCACACATTTTCACATCTTGGATACTAGTGGGGGAAAAAAAAACTTCTTCCTATTTTATCCCCATGATTTATATTGCTTGTCTCATTTGAGTTCTAGCTATGCATTGTGCTTCTCATTTTCTACTTCTAGTTTATGACCACTGAGTCTGTTTGTCAAGTGTACACCTTAACATTTGTATATTACAGCACACAGAGGTCTGCTAGTATTATGAATCTGCACAGGGATCTGTGGCATCCTAAAGTCTTTCTCAGTGTTTAATGGGCTCTTCCCAAAGATTTGCATTTTTGTCTGCTGCCTGGGCATCATGATTCCCAGATCAATTGCTGTGAGACTTTGCATGTGGCTTAGGAAGGTGAAAAACGGAGACTAATAGGAAAGAACAAAGTACAACGTTGCCTAGGGTGTGCTCAGAGTCGATGGAGCACCACCCACAGAGGTCCCTGCCCTAGAGCTTTGACAGAAAGAGAATATCATCTGCTGATCTCCTTGATGCGAAAGCCCAAACATTTTTTTCCATCAATGTATTCAGTATCTCAGAAGACTGAATCAGTTCAAAAGCACAAGTGTTCCAGCAGTTTAACGCTAGCCCAAAACTTCTTGGTGTTTTCATTAGAGATTGAAGAATATACAGGTTCTTTTGCTCATTAAAACTCATAGGCAAAAGCTTGGTCCTGTTTGCGAACTGTAACTGAATTATACTGGTTTTCAACAGGGAGACAGGATGAACTCTCAGAAGGGTGATTGATTGTGTTTAAGAGCAAACAGCACAGGTTTTGGTTTTAGGGCAAGAGGTGTTCTAAGTTAGTTGGCAAATTGTTTATAGCTATTTCAAAGGAATGTGGGTTAAAATTGCATGTTGATCTTAATTTTTTAATAAGCTTTTAAATTTCCTTTTTTATCTTATCTGTGTCTTCTACTATCACATTCAAATGTCACCCCGGCTCTGCCCACTACTTTGACTTTCTAAGCAGAAAGAAGGACCAGGTGGAGCCTATTTAAGAAAATCTGTGAAAGGAAAAATAAGTTCTTCATTTTGTGGCAAGTGGGAGTAAGGTAAAATTGCTGTTAATGGTATCTATAAGGTGACAATGTTGTTCATGGTTCATTTTTCAGGAAAGAAACTAATTTGGCTTTTATTAATTATGTTGTTAGCGGCCTCAGACAGTTTCATTCTTTTTTGGAGTAATAGTCTAGGGGAAGAAGTTTTTGAAAGAAAATTACCAGATAGTCTGCTCATGTAGCTATTAATAAAGTATCTGTGCAATTACTCTCCTTGAGAGTATCTCTGCTTGCATATATTGGGCAAATTAGTTTGCTGTGCTGTGTTTCTGAAACATGTTAGGACTGAAAGTTTAGAATAAACAAATCCCATGTTTATTCAGACCCACGTTTTGAAAGCTCATCTGAGATGTCGCCGACATCACATAATTTTCAGAGTTTTAATTTGTAGAAGTTGCCCTTTTGTTTCCGTAATACATCAGTGGTGTCAAAGCAGACATGACAGTCATTGTTTTTTTCAAGTTTGCTCTTCTCTTATGAAGCTGGGTATTTTTCTTTTGTGTCAGAATTCTTGTTACATAGAGAAACTTCGAGTAATCAGTCTAGATCTGACTATTCTGGATCTTTCTCCACTTAAATTCTCCACAGCTCATGACAATTTATGCTGCTGCAGCATGGTCAGTGTTGCTGATTTCGTAATGTGGGCTTGTATCTAATTACACTTATGGAAAAAAAATATTCAGGCAGAATGTAATTGCTGAGATTGCATTTGAGGCAACATGCTAAGGATTTCTTTTCACTCAGAAAACAGGTATTCTCAGTAATAACATATTTTTCATTGGAAATGTGAGAGTCACCAGACACTACTGATATATACTATAAAAGCAGCTGCAAGACTTATTTTTCACACCTCCATGTAGTGATTTTGAAAGTTCCTGACTTGAACAGGATTGAAAGTGTGAGAAAGGCTTTTAAAAATCACAGACGACTTTTCAGATGGGAATGCAATATTTTTTGCTGCTTTTAAAAATGGCATATTCTTTTCAGTTCTGAATGTATCTTTACTTATTACTCAGCTTAACGAAGAAAAGGTCATAATAATGCATACCCTCTGCTATATGCTGTATCCTCGACAGGTTCCTCTCTTTTGCTGGGAAGTTCCTCATGTCTCACATTCTTCCTAATTTTCCTTTTGTAAAACTGTGGTGTGAGAAAACAACAAATGTCAGGAAAACACATGAAGGAATGACAGATGTGCAAACAAATGGTAAAGCAACACATCGTAAGCTTCCCTGACAACTATCATCTTCAACAAGTATTTGGGAAAGAGATTTACAGCTTGGATTAATGTTGCTCAAATGGTGGCCCAAAGTACAGATCTGGTGCTAAATAATTGTGTCTGGGTCGTCATCTTTCTTTTCCTCTATCTTGAACTTCTGTGTCTAAGCAAAGGCAGGATGGGGAGTTTGCTTTCATGTGATTTTAGAAATAGGTCCTGAATGCATGACAGGCTCAAGAAATTGTAAAGGACAGATCACGGGCATTTCCAGTGCACAAATCAAGCAAACGTTACCTGTGTTCTTGCAGGAATCTGAGAGAAGATTGTACTGACAGTAGGAGTATTTCTAAGTTTTTGCCAACCTGAATGTTACTTTGGGTAACAATGAATGTAAAGATTTATTGCCCTATCTATTGGTAGGCACAGGCATGGGCTCATTTCTAGATTTGCCTAGAAATGCTGGTAGAGTAGAGCATAAGGGTCCCAGGAAATGCACATTAAATCATTGCCCAGCTTGTTTGCACTTCTGTGTGCTCAGAACTGCCAGAATAACCAGTTATTACTTCTCATAGCCATGATGAAGCAAACCCAGATTCTGAGTAGAATCTTAGAGGCCCCTACTGCGATGAGTTCGTGCATTTGCTGAGGCTGCAGTTCACTTGTAGGCTGGAGAGAGCTCGGCCACACCAGGAAAATAAAACTCAACTGACATTTTCCTGCTGGGACCATTTGCTATCCCTTAGGGCTAGAGCTATTTCTCTCTGATCCTGCAATAGCCATCTGTTAATAGCATGTTTAGCACATTGCACTAGGAACAAGAGGGTGACAGGGTGGTAGCTGAACTGTATAGATGAGGAACACAGCAGAAACATGTGCTTCCTGCTCTCCAGAGCCTGATAACAAAACGAAACAAAACAGCCATTGAGAGCTGTTGTTGCAGTGGAACAAAGCGTAATAAAAGCTCTTCAAAGAGCCATCTGGACTGTGCTAAGGATGCTACTCCATGCTAAATACCCATCCTTTGGCAAGCCTACATTATGATCAACGTCTAGGGTTCTTCGATCTATTCCAGCAGTCTCAGGCTGGAGAGTTGCATGAGTTGATGATAACTCTGATGTCCTTGGAGGTTTGATTGCAGACTGTGCTGACAGGCTCAGGCCTTGTGTGTGAGGAAAGAGAGTGTTCTTAACACCTTTTCACATGTTTTTTGGTGGTTTTTTTTGAGAAAAAGCTGTAACGCCTTTTTTTTCTCTAGCCACACAACTGGGTTTAGAGGTCAGGTATGGTCTTCAGGAGAGTTTTGCTAACTCCATTGGATGACAGACTACCTCTATTCAGTGTCACAGTGAAGGTCATGCTGATTGCAACGAATAAAAGATTTTACTTATATTTGTAAACGTCAGCAGAAAGACAGATAGCAATAGACAATAATTCATCCTATGGCTTTGTTTTTCTTCTCAGTAATGAAATCCAGTTACTTTATAATCCATGTCTGCTGAAAAGTGACATTTAAAACATCATTGCTCCTTCTCTGTCTTAAAATCAATTGTCTTAAGCATTTGTTGACAGTTCCTATTCCCAACAGCAAAAATAAAATATTAGATGATGGTCAAAGTCATTACCCTTTTACCCTGGGCTAACCCATCTTCACCTGTGTTTGCTGGCAAGCATTCAATGTTGTGGATCCAGCCCTCAGCGCCATAGAGTTAACTCTCTCATTCCTGCAGCATGCCTCCTTACATGGAGAATGCAGACAAAGCTAAAGAAATTGAAGTGGCTGCGATATCCCTGCATCACAGCAGTTCTTGACCCACACACAGATTTGTTGGAGCTACTAGCAGCTGCTGTAGGCTCTCAGATTGTCCTAGATTTTATAAGGGAAGTTGGATCCAGGGAAAAGAAATCTCAGGAAAAATAAGATCTGAGAAACTGTTTGTGCCTTTAAAGAACTTATTCCTCATATGGTTCTTCGTGTGTGTCACATGAAGTTCGGTGGTAGCCCACGTACAGGTGTGTTGCTCTGGAGGCAAGAGAAGAACTTGGTGGGAATGGTTGACATTAAGTCTCCTGGATGCACAGAGTTTGGAGTGAAACGTGTGTGGTTTCAGTTGCCAAATGTGAGAAAAAGAAGATGCAGGTTATATCTAGGCTCTCTTTCTCGAGTTTGTGACATTAACAGAAAGAAAAATAATTTCTTTTTGTTCACTTTTTAACTAAGTAAAGCTGATCTACAAATCACACAATTACTGCTTTTTTTTTGCTTTTTTTTTTTTCCCAAATAGAGCCTTCCTTAAATGGAGACATTATACTTGCAGCTTTGAGAGCCAAATATTAGTTATGAAAAGAATGCAACAAATTAAAAAACATTATTAGCATGAGAATTAATGAACCTAGAGACTTTATTAGGTCTGTCTGACATCCAGAAACCCAAAGGGTATTTGCACTGATAGGAGTCACTGACCTGAAATGATTAAGCATTGCCAGCTAATTATAATGTCCTTATAGCAGGGGTTCTTTGAATTAATACTGAGACTTTTTAATTTTTTTTTAAACATAGAATTTTGTGGACCATCAGCACTACAATCTGCAAATGTATAGCTAGTGCCTTTTCTATTCACTGAGATATACTACATCTCTATGCCAACGATAGTGATTGCCCTGATGGGAAAGTAGCATTACGAGAGCACTTAAATGTATTTGTAACTATTTCTAACTCATCTGTAGCTGCTGGAAATGAAGAGAAGGAGCCAGAACCATGTGAGCAGGCAGCTGCTGTTGGCAACCAGTACCACATGCTATAGGACACAGTCTGAGAACTTCTGTGTTGGAGCAGGCAGCTAGGTCGCAGCTGCAGCTTATGTTCAAAAAAGTTGCCAGCAGAGCTTTGCCCACTGAGGTGATGCCAGAGGAAAGTCATGAAAAGCTTTATGACTGATTTATTTTTTTTATTACTCAGTTGTGCACTTTCAGGTGATTTGAAGCTTTAGTCCTGGCCTTTCTTTTCATTACAATTAAGTGATATTTTCTAAGTCCACTGTAATGAATCCTCTCTGGGACAGCTGGTGAATCTAATAATTAAGGGAACTGCTGTGTTGGAACAGACCAAGCAAACAGTAGCTTGGCACAGGATCCTGTCTCCAGTATTGCCCAGTGATGGATGGAAAGGATATGAGAAACAGGACGGACAGAAGGTGATCCTGTCTCCTGACATACCCCTCAGCCTTGCAGAAAAAGAAATTTTGGGAGCTTGAACAGTTGTCTGTTAAAATCCACCACAAATACGCCTTTGGTTTGCATTCAGCTCCACTGCAGAAAGCAGCAATTGCCTCCGTTGTCATTCAATTATACTGGAAAATGTCAATTTTGATTAAATCTCTTGTTACATTCTGCAAAGCTTTGCCCTAATCCCAGAACATTTATATAAGCTTATGTGACGTTATTGTTCCCATCTGAATGTCACAGCGCTCCCTCCCTGTCTTAGCCCGACATGAGTGCTGG
>NW_009728022.1:0-5720 GCF_000703405.1 Apaloderma vittatum | reverse complement strand
CAGGACTTGCCGGGATAGTCACACATCCTTGCCACTAACACCAGGAATCTGGCAGGACTTCTTTTACTGCTAGTGGTTAAAACCACTTAACAGGTGGACTTTGAATAGAATAGGCTGTCTATTGTTTTTTAGTAGGAGCTTCTACGGAACAAGGCAGACATACGTGAACACATGCATCACAGATCTTGTAGCGCACCATCAGAAGCCCACTGGAATTGGAGAGGTAAACAGTAAAGTTGATAATAAAAGCTAATTCACTGCTCCAGGGATAGGAGGAATTCAGTGAAGATGGCGCAGACATGGTTAGGAAGAAGATGATTTTCTTTTGTATGTCTAGGGGACCACCCAACCAGTGCAAAACTAAAATTAAATTAATTATACTCAGCTTTCTTCAAACTAGTGTTTTTACTTTGGCATGAGCAAAACCCTGCCCTGTAGCTCCCTGAAGAAACCACAGTCACATGGGCCTTTACATTCCTCTAATTTGTTCTGGTTTATTCATGCTAAGTCATTCTGAAGCCTCCTCACTGTTCCAGAAAAGTATCATCACTGCATATAAAGAATGTTTCATGGGTGCAGTAATTCTGCAGTGGGTCTCACAACCCTAAGGCTTCTTTAGGGAGCAATGCAAAAGGTCAGGAGAATCAAGAAACCTTTAAAGAAGAACCTTTAAAGAAGAACTAGCCCATATTAGGATTGGGTTAGAATTGGAAATGGCCCAGCTGATGAATGTGCAACAGCAGCTAGGCCAAGTTACAGCACAAAGACTAAATAGAGGTGGGAAGACAGACCGTGTTTCCCGAGGTCCCTTGTATGCCCCTCCTAGTCCAGGACTTTAGCTGAGGATATATATAGCCCATGATCTGGGTCCCTTTTGGAAATGATGGCTTGTTCCTGGAAGGATTTAGCAGTCTATGCAAGGAGTGCTCAGCTAAATTCTATCTTGAAAATGTCTGGGGTGAGGGTGCAGTGAGAATGACAATTCTCTTTCCACGAAGCTTCCTAGAAGCTCTACAAGTCAGAGTTGAGAGGAGGTAGGAACACTAACCAGATAGAACAAGATTATAGATCCATTGTCAGGCTGGCAAAGAAATTAGAATCTGTCCTTATTTGGGAAGATTGCTTGCTGAGGATCATTAACCATTTAGGACATACTTTTCTTTCTTTTTCTTGTCCTTGTCTTACTTTTTTTGTTGCAATTCCTTTCAGAACTATTGGTACAAATATGAAACACCATCATGACAGAATCACAGAATCACAGAACGTCAGGGGTTGGAAGGGACGTCAAAAGATTGTCTTGTCCAATGCCCCCACCAGAGCAGGATCACCTACAGCAGGTCACACAGAAACATGTCCAGACAGGTTTTGAATGTCTCCAGAGGAGACTCCACAACCTCCCTAAAGCCAGTCTTTCAGTTTTGATTAGAAAGAAGAGGTATCTTGTTGGAATTTAACACATTCAATGACTCTGAGAATAGACTGCTTTGTAGAAGCATTTCAAGATCTCAATAAACAAACAGAAATGTAAACGGTGCTCCTAACACTTAAACTTTAATCTAAGAGTTAATTTTGACACGAGAGTGTGCTCAGGCTTGAAAAAAGGAATGAAAAGGAAAGACGGATACCTCTCTTCTCCAGGGAAATCCTTCCAGATCTTGGAGTATGGTGAGTGTATTTATGTGCCTGTTTGGTGCAGGTGGATACCAAATGATCAAAACAGAACCATCGTTTCTACCACCTACATACCAATGAGTCCTATATTCCATGTCAGTAAGGATTTAGTTATTTCTGGTTGTGAATCTCATTTTTTTAATGCAATTATTATAGTAATACAGTCTACAGAATGAAGAAGCCTATAACAAAGCTCTGAAATGAGGTAGGATTATTTACATCTTTACAAAGGATGGATATCCTGAAATGGATGTATCTGTATCTCCATAAGGGAAGTGATACCATTCTGGTGCCTATAAGTGATTAAGTTTCCTAAACACAGGCAGGTGATATTCTTAGATGTCTAAAATTGTATCTGGAAACCTTGCAAGGGGCTGGCCACTCTCCATCATCTTTGTTAAGTCGTGGGGAACAGGAGAGGTGCCCGAGGACTGGAGGAAAGCAAATGTCACTCCAGTCTACAATAAGGGCAGGAAGGAGGACCCAGGCAACTACAGACCGGTCAGCCTCACCTCCATCCCTGGAAAGATGATGGAACAACTTATCCTTGCTGCTGTCTCTAGATGTATCAAGGATAAGAGTGTCATTTAGGAGCAGTCAGCATGGCTTTGCCAAGGGAAAGTAGTGTTTGAACAACCTGATAGCCTTTTACGAAGACATAACCAGTGCAGTGGACGTGGTTTATTTGAATTTCACTAAAGCATTTGACACCATCTCCCACAGCACCCTCATAGCTCAGCTGAGGAAGTGTGTTCTGGATGATCAGGTAGTGAGGTGGGCTGTGAACCGATTGAAGGACAGAAGTCAGAGAATTGTGGTCAACTGGGCAGAGTCTAGTTGGAGACCTGTATCTAGTGAAGTCCCTCAGGGCTTAGTATCGGGACCAGTACTATTCAATATATTCATCAATGACCTGGACGAGGGAGTAGCGTGCACTCTCAGCAAGTTTGCTGATGACACAAAACTGGGAGAAGTGATTGACACACCAGAAGGCTGTGCTGCCATTCAGTGAGATCTAGATAGGCTGGAGAGTTGGGCAGGGAGAATTTTTCTGAAATACAAGTGTAAGTGTAGAGTTTTGCATCTGAGAAAGAACAACCCCATGTGCCAGTATAGGTTGGGGACTGACCTGCTGGAGAGCAGTGTAGGAGAAAGGGCCCTGGGGGTCCTGGTGAGAAGCAGGATGACCAAGAGCCAACAATGTGCCCTCGTGGCCAAGAAGGCCAATGGCAGCCTGGGGTGTATTAGAAGGGGAGTAGCTAGTAGGTGGAGAGAGATCCTCCTGCCCCCCTACTCTGCCCTGGTGAGGCCACATCTGGAATATTGTGTCCAGTTCTGGGCCCCTCAGCTCAAGAGAGACAGGGAACTGCTTGAGAGAGTCCAGCGCAGAGCCACAAAGATGATGAAGGGAGTGGAACATCTCCCTTATGAGGAAAGGCTGAAGGAGCTGGGTCTCTTTAGCTTGGAGAAGAGGAGGCTGAAGGGTGACCTCGTCAATGTTTATAAATATGTCAAACGGGAGTTTCGGGAGGCAGTAATGTCCAATGATAGGACAGGGAGCAATGGATACAAGCTGGAGCATAGGAGGTTCCACAAAAGCATTAAGAAAAACTTTTTCACTATGAGGGTGACGGAGCACTGGCACAGGCTGCCCAAGGAGGTTGTGGAGTCTCCTTCTCTGGAGACACTCAAAACCCATCTGGACGCATTCCTGTGTGACCTACTGCAGGTGATCCTGCTCTGGCAGGGAGGTTGGACTAAATGATCTTCTGAGGTCTCTTCCAGCCTCTAACATTCTGTGATTCTGTGTAGTTCTGTGATATGTCAGCAGTTTTTCAGGAGACTCACGAGCTGCTGGAGTCGTGGCTGGAAAGCAGGTGGGCTTTGACAGCTTTGAAAACTTGAAGTAAAAAAAATATGTCACAAGGCAAAGTGCCCCCACTGAGTGAGGGCATTGAAGGAGGTATTGAGTAACAGGAAAAATGAGAGAATGAACAGGAGAACGGAAAAACTAGGAAAATGGAAAATCACTGTTGTCTTGAATGTAGAGAGGAGCGTGTATGAAAGTGAATGAATCACAGTCATCAAGATGCAGGAGCAAGAATAAGAGCTGATTGGAAAATCGGTTTTTTACACATATATTTTCTGGTAGAAAATGAACAAATCCAGACTGAGGATCATTGTTTCTAGCTTTAACCAAAAAAAAATAAAATTAACCACCTACTGCATCTAAGCAAATGCTGGCTGTCACTATTGACAAACGATAAATGAAAACTGAGCACACATTTGCCCTCCCACCTCCAGATTTGATGAGAAATGTACTTTTCCACAGATTTGTCTGTGCTAATAGAAAAAACTAAGACAGGGGAACAGATCACAATCAATTTAAAATTTTAGCCACTTCGGGGATGTTCTTTTTGTAATGCTTCCTGAGTCTGGGGCAGCTATTCCCTAACCCTTGCTGGGGTGAGCATCCGGAACACAGTCCAGACATTAGCAAACGGTGCTAGTGACCTTTTTTGTGGCCCTGCACTGAATATGCACAAGACGCATGCTCCACAGGTTTTGCACAGGCCCCCAGGCGCTTTGCAGATCCTCTGAAACTCACAGCACAGCCAATGTGCCTCAAAGCTGAGTTGTATGTGAGCCTAGCAAAAGTATGACCCCAGCATTTCCTAGTGGTGTTTTTGGTACCCAAGAGTCACAGCATCCTCTTGCAAACCTTTCTTATTCTCAGAATGAGAGCTTTCTAGAGAAGCCCAGACAGATTGTATTCACTGTTTAAAATTTATGGGTTACATCCTGCCCAGCTAACATCCAAAAATAGCATCTTTCCCAGTTCTCTCCATTTTTTCACCACTGAAGTGAGATGAGAACCTCCTGAGATGACTTGCATCATTTGTGAAGAAGTTTCTAAGATGAGCAGGAAGGAAGCCCTATTGAGAAGCCTTGTATAGTTTGCACTACACCTGTTTGCATAACAAAAGCCTGCTGAGGTTAATTCTACCTTTTGTGTTTACTAAATCCTTCTGTTGTCACAGTTCATAAACTCCAGAAGTCCAGACCAGCCTGCCCCATTTCTGCAGCGTCACCACACGACTTCATGATAGACCAGCCCATTGGCCATCCCTATAGGTGACTTGTCATCCACCTGTGACGAAGGGCCTAGTTCCCCCACATATGCTGGATCTGCGAATGCCTCTGGTGAGTTCCTGAATAAGAATTAACCTCCAATTTTTGGAAAGAATCATAGAATAATTTAGGTTACAAAGAGCCACTAAGATCATTGAGTCCAACTGTAAACTTAGCACTGTCAAGTCTATACTAGACCACGTCCCTAAGTGCCGGATCTACAGATCAACCGCTGGTGCACTGGGCAGAGTGAATGGGAAGCAACAAACTCCTCTGTGCTCTCCACTCTCACAATACGTGTGTGCCCAGCAAGCATGTCAAGCAAGAAAGGGCACTGGGCCCTGATTTTCCTCTCACAGCAGCTTTAGAGGGTGATGAAGTTATTCTTGGTTGCAGTAAGCAAAAATTGAATTGCTCCTGCAGCTTGTGAATGAGGAGCACTCTGCAAGCATTGTGGGTGTTTTTATCACTTCATTGTTAATGAAGTGTTTTCAGAATGTTCTTGTATACAGTGACTTAAGTCTCATTATGTATTTTAGTACAATTACTGGCTGAGATCCATTCTCAAATAATGTATCTCCTCAGCACTGCATTTCCCCCATCCTGTTTTCTTGCGTTGTATGAGCAAAATCAACAAAGAGGTCAGATTTGTTAATAGATATAAAATAGTCCTTGAGAGGTCAAGATTCTGGTAAATTTAGCTTCACCCCTGCCAGGCCTAAAATCACTTGTTATCTCGGGTTGAGTATGAGTCTGGAAGAATGAAGTCTAAAAAGAAACAAGCAGCAGAAATAGAGGAAAATAATGAAGGAAAAGGTGACACAAATTGATTGGCACTTGGGGCTAGTTAAAACAAGATTGAGGAAGATATATATATTTATATATAAAAATAGATGCATATTTTTATATATTTATAT
>NW_009728021.1:26451-27956 GCF_000703405.1 Apaloderma vittatum | reverse complement strand
GTTGCAGCGAGAGGGGCAGCCACAGCTCTTGTCGCCTGGCTCCCCTGACAGCTCCTGCAGAGAGCGTGGAGCTGGAGCCTGCTGTCGACTCCGGTATCTTGGCAGGCAGGAAAAAAAATGGTTTGGATTGTATTTTTTCAGTGGAAAAACTGTTAAAATAATTGGAATTCTTTTAACACTTACTGAAGGGCATTCTGAAGTACGTACATCTGCATTAGGCGTAAATTGGGAAGAAGGTAACTTGGTATTGGGTAATGTGCGTGATCAGTCATGAGTCCTGAAAAAACTCGTCAAACAGAACTTAGAACACCAAGTTGGGTGGAGCGTCACTTACTTGTTAAAAGTTGGTTTAAAAAAATACCTCTAGATGACTGTGTTCAGTTGGTCTTCAGCATCATGTAGTTCCTCATGTCACACCAGGTTCAGTGCATTCAGAGATAATAGCAAAGTCTCTTTTGCCAAACTTCTGAGTGAACTTAAGCCAAAATCTTAAGTGAATATAGCATTTAAATACAGCATTTAAGAAGTCATCTGTATTCATTGAAATGCTGATTTATCTATTCTTTAAAAAAAATCTGAACTAATAGTGTTTGTTTTTTTTCAGCTGACACAGTTTATAAGATTTTAAAAACCAAGCGCCTCCCACCCCCAAGTCCAGCACTGTAAATATTTTTGTACCAGCCATGAGAAAATGTCAGTTCAGTTAATGGGTCATCTGAGAACAATCCTAAAATGTTTTGGCTTTTAAATCAATTTTTAGTGTAATAGAAGGAACAGAAACATTTAGGTTTGCATGTCTGTTCATACCTGGAATTTTGTAAGGTTTAAGTGGAAAACCACTGTTCATGGTTAATTTTTTATCTTAAAAAGCAATTATGTGTGCTAGATTAAGGATGTGTTTATTGTTAAGTCATGTCAGGAGAACTGAAAATAAGTGAAATATTTTAAATATTCTGTTGAAAAGTGGGTTTTGCAGGAAATCATTGTCAAGCGGAGGGTTTTATGGACATGTTTCTTTGAGTTTTTTATTGTCCTTTTTTAAGAAAAAAGGAATGATCGGCTTTAAAAGAAATTCTTAAATGTATGCAGTTTCAGGGATATATTTTAAAATTGGTGGGCAAATGCAAGATGGAGTTGGCTTAGAGCATTCTTTCATAAATCTAGGTAGAATTCATTAGAATACAAAATTATGCGTTGTAAAGTGACTTTAGTTGCATTATTTCAGTCCAGCAATTTAAACAAAGATTTTTATTGGTGTTGCAAGTAATGTCTGAGGGAAATAACCCTATTGATACAAGCCTGTTTTCAAAACAGACTAATTTTCATTTAATTTTGTACTTTGGAGAGCTTTTATAGAACAACATTAAAGGTTGTTGATTGTATATCTCTGTTTCTAGTAAGAAAGAAGTATTCAAAGCTATGTGTTTGCATACTGCTTTCTGAATAAAAACTGACTTTTTTTTTCAGTTAAATGATGCACAGTTTAATCTGTCTGTCCCCCCCCC
>NW_009728021.1:14561-26420 GCF_000703405.1 Apaloderma vittatum | reverse complement strand
CCCCCCCAGAATCATATTTTGGGGACAGAAGTTCATGTGCAGAAAATACTAGCACAGTGAACCTCACGAGCTCTTCGCCTGGGCAAGGCCTGAGCAGCGCGTGCGCAGGCAGAACACCCCTCTCTGCCGGGAGATCTGTCTGCAGAAGCTGTACCCCTCTTATCGGGTATTCAGGTAAGATTATGAACTCTAAAAGGACGTGCGTACATTTCTAGCGTTATTTTGTTTACCATTGTTATTTTTTTAATGTGATACAGTAAGGTACTGAAATATACTAAAACCGCAAAACATGCTGTGTTTTGTAATACAGAGGATGCCTGCCCATGAAAGAGGCACCAATAGGGGAAATATTAGTTTAGATCCTGAGTAGATATTTTTGCAACATCTCGCCACTTTACGTTCGTGTATGGATTATCAATGTGATTAGAAATCAGACTTCTTTCAGTTTTCCAGAATGGAGTGATTTTTGCAGACACGTTCGTTTGCGTGGTGACCGAAGAGTCCAAATTTGTGCAGATCTCTAATGAGGATTTCTTTTTAGGCTTGTAATGCGTTCCACATCACACATCATGGTGTCATGCTCAAGTTTCTTGATGCAAGAAAGACAAGAAGGACAAGGGGAAGTGGCCTCAAGTTGCACTAGGGGAGGGTTAGATTGTGTATGAGGAAAAATTTCTTTACCAGAGGGGTTGTCAGGCACTGATGCAGGCGGCCCAGGGAAGTGGTGGAGTCACCGTCCCTGGATTTAAAAGCCATATAGCTCTGGCAGACTTGGCAGTGCTGAATAAACTGTTGGACTCTATGATCCACTTAGATCTTTTCCAGTGTAAGTGATTCTGATTCTACATTTGTGTGTCTGCATCTACGTATTTGTTACGCTTCCTGTGTTGTATGTGGCATTCCCTGATCAGTCTTTCATTGATCTGTATTGAAGACAGCGTATCCAGAATATCACCTGCTGAAGAACATTGGTTGGTTACTGTGTTTATTTTTTAGCGTGACAAGTTGAATAATCATCTTCCAAATAAAATTCATGTAGTTACCATACGTAATCTAAAATATTTACCATTTTTGCCTTTTAGTTACTTTTAAAAGAGTTAATAGTGTGATCAGCTGCTGCTAATGGGCCAGGAGTTGTTCAGAGTAGAAGATTCAGAATAACGATTAAATTTTCAGCAGGCCTCAGGTGGAACTTCCTGTGAATTCTGTCACTGGTGTCTTGTGGCCTACAGAACATAGGTAGAATAAATGAAGGTTCAGACTCAGTTGTGTGCAGCGTCAAAGATTTCTCTCTGGTGGTAGCCAGTTGCATCTTTTTTTTAATTACAGATGACTCTCAGACTGTATTTTGACGTGCTAAATCGTGACAATCTTAAATGAATGCATCCAGTCAGTCTTTTGATGTAAGAGTATGATGTTCATACTTGGGAAAGTGTGCCTCATGTGTGTGGTATGGCAAGAAAAGAGTTACAACAACCAGGATTCTTAATTTGTAACTACATATGGTAAACCGAAAGGGCTTTCCATGGATATGGGAATATAAACACATATTTCAGTTGGAACGACAAAGTATCATTCTGTGAATGTAAAGTAGTGGCTCATAACTGAACGTGTGCAACTGTTTTACAGCTACATCCTCATCTGCAGTTTCTGCTCATTCTGTTGCATCGGTTATTGTAGCTGTAGTAGAAGGAAGAGGCCTTGCCAGAGGGGAAGTAGGAATGGCCAGTATTGACTTGAAAAATCCTGA
Source organism: Apaloderma vittatum (assembly GCF_000703405.1). Classification (NCBI taxonomy): domain Eukaryota; kingdom Metazoa; phylum Chordata; class Aves; order Trogoniformes; family Trogonidae; genus Apaloderma; species Apaloderma vittatum. The sequence continues at coordinate 24,670 of NW_009728021.1, read as the reverse complement.
GGTGATATTATCACAATTTGCAGACAATACAACTTATGCCAAGGTACTGTTGCCTAATTAGTTGCTGTATCCCCTACAGGCTAGTTACTGTGACTGTATTTCTTAAAAAACCTTATGACTAACGGGAAGGTAAATTTTTAGTTTGTAGAAATAACTGCTCAAAAGTGAAAGTACAAGTTCCAGAAAAAGTGCATGTTAAAAGGACTGCTGTTTTCTTTACTGTGCCTCAGATTTTATATAAAGAGGAAACAATGTTTTGCAAAAGAAAAACAGCATTTCTGGAAAAAAGTAGTGTATTTGAACTATGTAGGAGTGGGATGCTTTGATTTGAAGAGCATTCACCAATACGTGGCAGTAGAACTTGCAAATATTTTTCATCAGGCAAAGCAACTCTTGAGAGTATAAATGCACGTATTTGGGTGGGGGGTGTAGGGTAACTGTGGGGCTGGCTTTAAATGATCGCACAAAGGCTGGGGGAATAATGGAACCAACCACAGTGTTAAGCCTCTCCCACCACTGCTAAATGAAATAGGTGCAAGCCCATAGTGAACCAAACCAGGAGGAAAAAAAACAAGCAACACAAAACCGCCAGGTTTAATGCTAAAACCAAACATTTCACATTTTGCACAGCTTGGCTCGTTTAATATTATTAATTAGTTTGCCTCCTTGTGTCTGTTCAAAGATTCTGCAGTTTATGTCTCTACAGCACTGTCCTTACAGTCTAGCAGAAAGACTGTCCCCAAGTAATGTATTTATGACCTTACTTTGCTACTCTTTCATGATACCAAAAACCATAGTGGAATGATAAAGATGCTGGAAAAGTGACCAGCTAAGCACATTTCAGCTGAAGAAACAGATGGCTGCAGAGAAGGGCTACAGGGGTTAATGCCAGGTGCACAGCCGGGTCGAGTCCAGACCAAATCAAGACACACGCCCCCACACCTATGTGAGCCACCCTTGCTGAGCCTGACAGGCTATCCCAGCTGAGGTTCGTCATTCAGAAAAATAATCTTTGAGTAGAGTGGCGCAGCAGGAGCGTGCTGGGCCCATAACCCAGAGGTCGATGGGTCAAAACTATCCTCTGCTAATTCACCTTCAGTTTAGGGGGCCAGTTAGCTCAGTCAGTTAGAGCGTGGTGCTGATAACACCAAGGTCACGGGTTCGATCCCCATTTGGTCCCCATGTGTTGCCTGATCTAGTTGAGAGGCGTCCCTGCCCATGACGGGGAGGTTGGATTAAATGATCTCTAAGGTCCCTTCCAACCTAAGCCATTCTATGATTCTATGAAATACTCCTTCTCAGTTCAAAACAAAAATCACTCATTTTACAGCCCAGGGTTCTGCCTGCCAGCATAGCGTACACTAATCTGGAGAGTAATCTCTGCTTTGTGCAACACCAGCATTTGTAGAACATCTTATTTAATGGTTTTGTTGTACGTAACACATGCTAAAAATAACGCAGCTTGTAGCATCTTTACAATATTCAAAGAAGTAACACCTTAATTTAATTAGGAGAATAAGCAGATATGACTTGGAATACAAAGAGCTCTCAAATCTATTTTCTATTAATATGTGTTGTATAATATTATTTTTTGATTATTAGTGCTTTGCAAGCTTATCCTGGTCTTAACACACATAAACATGTACCCAACTTGACAGCTACAGGAATCCTTCCACAATAATGCAGTACTAAAAATCAAAATGAGATGCGCACCTTGAAAATGGGGATGCATGAGAAAATGTAGACATTCGGATGATGATGTGGCAACCTAAATAACAGTTCCGTTAAAGGTTTGAAAGTTGAAAAAATTATTTCCTTGTATCTAGAAAAAAAAAGTCACATAGAATTAAAAGAATGGTAGGTCTAGAATTCTGCAAGGAAATGTTTATGAATTGGAAATGTTTTATGGAAATATTTATGAATTCTAATGCTTTCATTAAGATTTCAGCTCTAAAAGTGAAAGGCTCTCTTTTTAGTAAGCAGTAGCTGCATTTATAGTCCCAAGCCTCACCTGTTCTGTGTTAGGCTTAAGAACTGTACTATTGTCCCATGAAATGTATCTAGCTAAGTATTGTAGCTGCCCAAACTCCTCCCCTGCCCTTTTACTTTCATTTTTGTCTTGAATTAACAGTAAAATACAATTAGTTCTCTTAAGTCTTTCATACTTGGACTTTAAATTCTGGTAGCATGACTGATTTCTCTGTCACTCAGGCTTGTAGCTTGGGAAGTTTGCATCTTCCGTAACCTCCTGCCAGGCCATGGCCACATTGTTCTGTGTTTTCCTCTTTCGCCATTCTAAAAGGTGGCATTTTTATTTGTACACCTATCTTCCTAATTTTGCACTCTGTTCTCCATTCTGTGGGCACACTTGGTACTGGATTGACCATCCAGTCTGAAAATTTAGAAAAAAAACAAAAGAAGGAGCTCCACTAGTATACAACTCCTTGTTCCCAAATGCGCTGTGCGGCCTAGGTTCTTACCTTAATCTGTAATGCCTTTAGCAGCAGCATCTGCCTCCTGATCAGGTGTGTGCCTGCAGTGTCACTGTCAGTGCGTTGCTAGCAATTGATATCGAGCTTACTGTGTTTTCTGCTGCACCCTTTTATTTTTTTAATATTCTGTAAATTAACTCAGTAGAGCTTTCTTGTGTTTTTTTTTTAAGTTCCTCAGAGTTTGCTTTAACTGTGATGCCTCTGAAAAAAGCTTCTTGCTGATTACCAGATATGATGGGCAGGGACAGCTTTGCATTCCACTCCCTGAACCCCTTAGATGATTAGTGTAATTTTTTTATGTTTTTTCACTTTTCCGCTGTTATCTGTCTCTTCTTTCACATATGAGCACCTAAGCATTTAAAATATAGTCTGGATTTTTTTGTGTTTCTCCCTTGAGATTTTGTGGGTGATTCTATCAATGAATATAAATACATGTTTGTTCTTTTTTATACAGTAAACAAATAGAAAAGCATGTAGTGTAATTTGAATCTCTACAGCAGCTGTGTGTAACATGATCAAAGCAAAATGTTGAAACACACACATTTTGAGTCATATCGTGAAAGGTGAGAATGACATAAATGTTGTGAGAGGAGGTTAGAACAAAGTCTGAAACAAGTATCAGTCAAAAGATTGTTACTTGGACCTGTTTGGTTTCTTGATCTTCCAGAGCGCCCTTAACTGCACCATTAACATTCCAGCCACAAGCCTAGGCAGCTGCCTTTTGTTGAAAATAAGTCCTTTTCCCATCGTAGCCATGGAATAGATTTTTGGATATTTATCTCTTGCTTTGATGACAAGCATGCTTCTGTGTTTAAATAACGGGATAGATACATCTTTCTTTATTTAATTTCATGTATATGTATGTATCTGTAGATACAGGTGAATTTGAACTCAGTAGTGTAGAAGGAAGCAGAAAAATTAGGTCTGTATTTACAAGACTGGAACTGTGATCTTAAAATACAGGGATTCTGTAATTTTTTTATTGTCGGTTCATTATCATGTAAAAATGTCTTCAGCTGTATGTGGATTTTATTAATTTTGTTTGTTTGTTTGTTCAGGTTATTACTAAACTCAAGATTTTAACACCACTAGAAATAATAATGTCAAACACTGCTTGCGATGCAGGAAACACAACAAAATTGTTCAGTCTGATAACGGAACATTTCAAAGTAAGCTTTTGAACTTTGTTCCTTATTTTAGAGTTCTTGTTGATCGCTTTCATACAATTGCTGATTTGGGAGTTGTACACAACTTCTAAATCCTTAAATGTAGCCACATTTTGTGTTTTCTGTGATTTTTGGGCCTCGTTTTAGCATGGTAAAGAGTAATCTAAATGCAGCTTCAGTGTTGCTAGTTCTTGTTGTGATTATTGCAGGGATAAGTATTGAATAAGTTTTGAATTTGTGGCATTGAAGTAATTTGAGCAGTACTGAACCTGGGAAAGATGCTGAGGTGAAAAAATCAAGCATTTTCTTTTGCTTCCTCTTTGCTCCCTCAGTCTGATACATAGATGGGGCTGATATATCACAGAATAGGAAAAAGAGCACTGGGAGTGTAAAGGAGGGTGAGGTGAACTAGTATATATAATTTATGAATACTAAAGCTTCAGAATTTTTTAAAAACTGTAGTAGCTATTATTTGTATTGCTTCCACGTCTGCACTGCTGGTGGCTTCTTCATGAGCCCTCTTCTACCTCCTGACCTCTCCTGTTTTTCTTGCTAAATCACTTGGGCGTCACCCACATGCAGGTACATTGACCTGCATCTACTTATTCCGTTTGTACCATTGGAGGCTTGATAACAATCTCTTAGGCTTAAACCACAGTAAGGGAAAACTAGAGTTCGATTGTAAATGTTGATGCCAGCATGAAAATAACTCTTGCTGAGAAGTCGTCAGTTTTAACCAAATCCAGATTAAATTCAAAATCTGGAGTACCTAGTTCTTGAGAGGCAAAGCAGTAACCAAGAAGAAGCCTGTGTTGATTCCTCAGAACAGTAGTATGGGCCTGTTTATATGTACTTGCTGCCAGAGAGAAGGAAAGATGAGTGACAGTAGTGTGGCCGGCTTGTGCTAATAAGCTGGCATGAATGCTTCTACTAAGAGAGATTGCTGAACCAGTTGATAGATTTTCTTGGAAGCACATATCATTAGAAACATGGAGAAGTCTGATGAAGAATTCTGTCACTTTTAAAAGCTATTTGGTTTTCCCTCTATCTTCACAGAATGTGACTTTTACAACTGTCCAAAGAAAATACTTCAATGAAACAAAGGGTTTGGAATACATAGAACAATTGTGTGCATCTGAATTCAGCACCGTTTTCATGGAGGTTCAATCAAAGTATGTTTAAATAAGGAAAAAGCATATTGTGTCCAGATGAGTTTTTAACAGCTTTTTTGTGTATTTAGTGCACAAGTCTGTGGCTTATTGTTGAAGTTAGAAAATGATAGCAGAACTGTTCTTTTAGTTTGCCTTCCAGTGTTCTGATATATCTAGAAACTTAAATAGCAAGCCCATTACAGATTATTTTTTTGTGAGTTTTCACAGCTTTCCACTTTCTCCTTTTCATTCTTTCCTTAAAGATGCAGCTTAATAGCTATGGTTGCCTTTCTTTCTGACCTGTGCAAGTGTTTTCCTTGTACCAGCAATTTTTAGTAATGATTCTTGGTGACCTGGGTCTTCACTTCAAGTGGTGTAACTACTGAAATACGTATGTTCACAGCACCAGCTGTATAGCGTGGGAGGTTGAGTGTAAAGGGAGACTCAAAACATTCCTGGACATTTGTTTTATGTGCATATATGTGCACTATGTATGGGTTAGCACATACTTTAAATATCCGGCTTTTTCAGTGCTATCAGTCCTAGTAGTTGTCAAGCAAAGTATGAATGTGATTTCTGTAGTGCACCACTTGATTTTGTGGTATTTAAATAGCACTACTCAACATTCATTAAAGGTTGTTTCTTTCCAAGGTATTACTGTCTTGCAGCTGCTGCAGCTTTGTTAAAATATGTTGAATTTATTCAAAATTCAGTTTATGCTCCTAAATCACTCAAGGTGCGTTTCCAGGGGAGTGAGAAAACAGCTATGATAGATTCTTCATCAGCACAAAATCTTGAACTAGTAATTAATAACAGAGATTCTCGGTAAGAGTATTTAAGTTTACAAATTACACTTTTGTAAAGTTGTATTTCACCAAGTTTCCTTAATTTTTGTGTTGGAGCTGACCATTATATTTATTTCTCTATGACAGAACTTAATGTACCATTCAGAACTTTAAAAAAATATTTGGACAGAGAAATACATTATAATTCAGCACAAAATTTCTAGCATAGGAAATTTTACAAGTGACTTGTGGGAAGAGATGATACATAGTCATCTTTACATTGATGTCCGTATTTTTTTCAAACTTATAAATTATGTTAATGCAACATTTCCACAAGTTGCTTATGTTAAAGTAAAATGTCTATTTTTTTTTTTTTTTCATTTTTCACAAGATAAACACTCCAAGCTGGAAAGGATGCTTTGTTTTCCTTTAGTTCTAACAAATAGTGGCAAATGAAGGAATTTCTCTAGTGACGGTCCCGTGCAGTGTGGTGCTCAGTTGTGTGGTCATTCTCCACAGTGAGACAGCGCTTGGAGCATTTCCTTCCAAAGGAGTTACGTGCCCTGTAGGCAGAGGCAGGTGCCAGGCTTGCCCTCTCAACTCTTGTGTTTCTGTTTAGAAGGAGAGAGACTTGAACACGTGCTTTGCTGCGTGCCAGATTCCGAGATCCACTTCTGTTCAGAAGTCCATTCATCACCTGGATGTAAAAAGGGGAGCCTGAAATTTCCTCACTCCCCAAGCATTACTTGTAAGAGCTTTCTGCTTGGAGAGATGTCACAGGGTCATAGAATGGCTTGAATTGGAGGAGACCATTAAGTATCATGTAGTTCCAACCTCCCTGCTGTGGGCAGGGGCAGCTTTGGCTGCATCGGTTCACCTTACCCTTCTGCCACGGCTCTTTTTTTTTTTTTCTTTAAGTTTTTTTGTGAGGATCACAGAGTACACAGATCTGTTCTTAAGTGGGAGGTGACTAGTTCATTTGTCACAGTCTGCCGCCAGTTCGTCTTTGCTCTGTTGCTGTGTATGTAAGCGCAGAAGGCGGACACCCTAAAATTGGTACCCTCAGAGCAACATTTCTCCGAAAGCCACTCCTAATTCCACAGGTGGTTTTGAGACGAAGGAGGTCATGGGAGGAGCAGAGCAACAATAAATTGCTTCAAGATTCTATTTTTTTTTAAGTGTTATTGCTGCAGAATTATTTCTAACCCAGTGACAAGTTTGAATCAGGCCACACACAGCTATTTCCATTACACGGATCTTGCCCCTAAAGCACGGGTAGATAGCTTTGTATGGGATATTAGCAGGTAAAAGTGAATAGTACAGGCACACACCAGAAATGCCTGAATCAAGTTCTTGTGCCCGTATTCGTTCTGGAGGGTCTTGGCCCTTATCACATCCTGTACAGGGAAATGAGCCCTCAGTCACTTAGAGGTGGGTGGGGTGGGGACTGCCTCAAATGCAGAGTTCTCCTTGAGTGTTGTCTTATCAGTTGCACTTCGTGGTAAACATGTCCGTAATAAAACTGGTTTTGAGTTGCCCACTTTTTAAATTCCCTTGACTATTGCTTTGTTGTTTTATACAGTGGTATCTCAGGAGTTTCTGTACTACCTGTCTACCTTTGTGCTGTTTGCTTTGGATGTTTGTATCAGATTTCTTCCTATTCGAGTTCTGTTTTCCATCAATATGGAATATCCAGTATTTTCACTGGCTTTCTTTCAAGCCAATAGCGTAGAATTTTTCTGATTTCTAAAACTTTAGGTATATCCTAGATGTAAACATTATAGGTTGTTTATTTTAAAGAGGACAATCAACCCTTAAGTGTGAGACCCTAGGATGTGTAACATGTACAAGACACAAACGTGAAAATAATATTTATAAACATGTTGTTTGGCTCCTATATTGACTGTCAGTTCTATAAAAAAATAAAATTAAGCTTCTTTCTCTCTTGGACTTCTAAATATTTTAAACCATTTTCAGAAATTTATTTTAGTGAAAATGTCTTCATTAATATTCAATCTGAGATTATAGTTTGTCTCCTTTCGTAGGGTTAATTTGGTTTTAATTTGTTCAATCGAGAGCAAAAATGTGAACCGCACAACTGCAGTAGGAACAGAATACTACTACGAAAAAGGAGGCAGATACTGAATACAAATGCGTTTCTGTACTTTCAAAAATGGTATAATGAAGGTTAATATTATATTAAATTACTTTAAATTACCTGACTTCCTAAACTGCTGTAGTTCATGTAATATACATGACAAATAGGAGGATCCTAAGCATCCTAAAAAGTATGTCTTGAAGTTCTAGGATACTCAACCTGAAAATGTCACTTGACATTTACTGTCTCTTTTTTTGTAAGTGTATTCTTCGTATCTGTTTTGTTTTCAAAGGAATGGTCACACGCTTTTTGGTGTCCTAAATTACACGAAAACTCCAGGTGGAAGTCGAAAACTTAGATCCAACATTCTGGAGCCACTAGTTGATGCTGAAACAATTAACACGAGACTGGACTGTATTCAGGAATTACTCCAGGATGAGGAGCTCTTTTTTGGTCTTCAAGCAGGTAGTTATTTTTTAATGCATAATATTAGGTTTCTTTTTAAACATTTTTTTTTTTCTGATCCGTGAAAGTATACCGCGTGACTCAATATATTTGCAAAGTATGTTTTTTATGATTTGTTAGGTGACAGGTAGTGGACACTTAATGTTTTTGAGTAACGTTTATTATGATGGTAATACTATTGTCAAGTATCTTCCTAAGAGAAGTGAATTTCTGCAATAAAGAGGCTAGAAGTCAGTGAGCTAATAGCTTTTTTTGAATTTGCTTGAATTGTTTGTCTTTCTAGCGGTATGGCTAGGTACACACTGTTGCAAGTATACGGGTATACGTATGTATACAATGTGTACATTACAAACAAATAAAGGCATTGCTGGCGTAATACTTCTTGTGTATGCATATTTTTTTCCATTTCTTCTTAAAATGTAGTCTAATGTTAGTACAATACCAGACTATGAGTCCACCTGATGTTGGATCATGTAATCTTAATCTTTTTCAGAAGAGAGCTATGATTCAGTCTAACAAAAAGAAAATATTGCAGAATTTATATATGTCCATCTGGACAGTAATCACTGCATGCTTAGGTATAGTAAGTATACTTATGACAAAATAATTTAGATAGCAGCTATTTTTTAACCTGGTTGGTTTTTTTTTCCCCCCTCCTGGTAAATAATTTCTGAAGAAAGAATGAAAGAAAAAGATTAGCATGAATGTCACTATGCAGATGTGTACACCTTAAAAAAGTAGATTTTGTTACAATTTCACTTGAATTTCTGCTCTGTTTACTTTTGTTTTACAGTTATCTCAAAATTCCTGGATACAGAACAGCTACTTTCAGTTTTGGTACAAATCCCAAAGCAGGACACAGTATGTTTCAAAATACATTTTAGATGATTAGTTGTCTGGCTATACCATGCAATATATAAAGGTGATATCCATAAATATACACGATACAGTAAGGAAAAGACTGCATCTTAAAAAGGACATGGAATAATATTATTGTAGATAGAGAGTGTATCTTATTTTGCAGCAGAGTGTTAGAAAAATCCGGGTGTGCTTGAATATCACATTCATCTTAATTTATGCAAACTGAATTCCAAAAATGTTTACTTTTTCATCACTTCCCATCTTTATTCTTTGTAAGTGTACATCCTGTTTGGCAGTACTAGGATAAGAGAGAAGAATTTTCTTCACATCAGCATAAAAGTAAAAAGTGTGTAACAGAAATTTACTCTCTATTTTTGGAGTTTTTGATAACTTAAAGAAATTGAAGCGTCTTTGTTACTAGAAATGAAATAGTTTCTTAGTTTTCATGTAATGCAATTCAAGAGAAATTAGTCTTCATTGCCTGCAAAAATATATTTTGAAAAAGGTATCTGTATCTGAATACAGATAAACCTGTATTCAGTGATGAAGTCAGGTGTAAACATACAATGCAGGAAATAGGACTTACCAGTTCATTTCCAAGACGTGTTTTGTGAGCTGAGTGCAACTTTTTCATGCAAGAGTTAAGTGTTTCCATTGAACCACAACCAGCTAACAACAGTATGTCAGCTTGCATAGCATCTGTGGTACTAATGGAGACACTGCTCTTGGAAGCAGACAACCTTACATCTCGAGCCTACAAAGACACCTATCTTAGGAAAAGTGTCTGGAAGTCCCTTCTCTGCTTTGTTCTCAACTTGACACATGCTTCCCTCTTAATGTTTGAATGCAAGGAATAAGTAATGCATTGGAGAATTGATTTATCTTAAGTTTTCCCAGGGTCCTGTCCTGTCTTGCACATTAAGAGGGTGCCTTACTCTTATTTGCTGCTTTAAATCACACATCTTGCAAGAAAGACCAAAATGAAATGCGGATAAAAACATTTCTTCATAAAAACGTAACTAGACAATAAAGCTTTAAGTGCTTACAACAGCATAGCTGTTGAAAGACAGCTTTAAGCAACTTCATCTGCT
>NW_009728021.1:0-14530 GCF_000703405.1 Apaloderma vittatum | reverse complement strand
AGCAGGAACATATTTTATCCCTTCTTCACTTGACAGTGGCAGCCACGGAGTCAGGTTGTGCGAGTGCTTTATGGCCCATGTTGCACCCATTGGAGTTCATTCAGGAACTTGACCAAAAGAGAAGGCTTCCACTGCAGATCACCTTGGGGAGAATTATTGAATATATTTGCATATTCAAGTTCTTTACAGACCTCTCTTTCCTGCTCAGAGTGTGCAGCAAATTTCCCCTTTAAAGTCTTTTGGGAGCTTGAGACAGATTTAATCTTTTTGCCTTGAAAATCACACTGTAATGTTTTCAACCAGGAGGTAGTTGTGAATAATGAAGGTTTCTTGGGAAAGAAGAGGAGAGAATCTTTATCAGGGAGTGCAGTGATAGGACAAAGGGTAACGGTTTCAAATTGAAAGAGAGTAGATTTAGATGAGATATTAGGATGATTTTTTTTTTTCTGTGAGGGTGATGAGGCACTGGTACAGATTGCCCAGAGAACTGTGGATGTCCCCTCCCTGGAAGTGTCCAAGGCCAGTCTGGAGGTGTCCCTCCCCGTGGCTGGGGGTTGGAATGAGATGGTCTTTAAGTTCCTTCCAACCCAAACCAGTCTATGATGCTATGATTCTCTTCCTTCAGTGTCTTTGTTAGACTGTGGGTCAGCTCCTGATCTTAACCTAGTTTGTAAACAAAAATTGCCATAGGGCGTGTAAAAGTTCTCTCCCTCCTAGTGGCTATTAACATGTTTCAAAGAAAGATTGTTTAGTCCATCAGACTTTGCCTCATGTATCAGTCTGTATGTTAACACATGAAGTACAAGTATCAAAGCAGGATAAAGACATTCGGCTTACTACTGGATCTTGGTTGAGACAAGACACAAAAGTTAATCGCAGTGAGCTTGAAATAACTGAACCTCAGATTTTTTCTGCTAAGCGTATTGTAACTGTTCCACTATAAGTTACATTCGCCTGCTGTGCTTGAGTAGGATATTTCTGCCGTTGCTTTTGAGGATTATGCTTGATTGTGTTTGTGCTGGTGTGCCAGCATCATAAATATTTACAACTCTTGGCACTTCTCAGTGTCTTCTCACATGCTGACTTAGATTAAGTACCGCTTAGATAAAGTACTTGTCTAATACTAATTAAAGAAATCAGGTACTGGCTCCAGCAGACTGTAATAAATGCAGATAAATCTCTTCAATGACGTATCTAAAAAGCTGAATGTTTATTGCTCCCATCTTTCCTTGTAGAGATCTGTAACATAACCAAAGATAACCGAACTGGGCTACGTTGTGTTTAACAGCATTTCTGAAAAGGGCTGTGCTTCTTAATTACAGTGCATAATGTACTCACTCTGAAAGAGTCTACAAGCTATGTAGAGCTCGTATGGAGCTTTGTATATGTAGAAGATTAAAAGAAGTTTCCATGGCTGAGTTTTGACTGGGAACACTAGCAGTGCAGATGTATGAAAATACTAGTTGCTGATGGGCAAATTGTCACAGCAGACAATGTAAAATTTAGGTACACAGGGTTTTTATGCAGTTACACATTGAGTTGTCAAAGTGAGCTTACAAAGTAAGCAATTTTTGTTAAAATAAACCTGTTACAGTATGAGTTTTACTAGTTCTTAGTTACTTTTTTAAGCAGGCAGATGTACAAACACATCTGATATTTGTAAAATTTTTCAACAGGTCAAAACTGCTGAGTCAAAAATAACTAATTTAATCTACCTGAAGCATACTCTAGAACTTGTGGAGCCTCTAAAAGTAAGCTGTCTCTTGTCTTTTTTGTTTGTTTGTTTTAAATAAAGTGGAGACTATTTTGTCCTTGTTTTTATACAGTGCGGTTTGTTAAATTTCATAGAATATAGAATAGAATATCTCAAGTTAAAGGATCATTTAATCAAGAAAAAAAAATCACATCTTGCAGAAGATGATACTGCAAACATAGCCTGTTAATTCTTGATCCGACTGAAAATACACAGTTGAGTCTAATGCTCTTAATTCCTACCATTACCTGGACAATTGCTTTTATAATAAACTAGTTGAAACTCCTGCTCAGGTTCCATAAGCTGCATATGCAGCTGCTAATAAGCCTCGGTGAATCTAAGAACTTTCATTCCTTTAAAAGGGCTACATAAAGAAGTAACTGTTCGTGTCCATATTTTAATCTTCAACAGGCTGCTTTAAGAAGCTGTAACACACCGCTGCTGAAGGCTTACTACAGTTCACTTGAAGATACAAGGTATTTATCACAATACTTTAGCTAATATGTTAGAAACTCATCTTTCTTACGAATGTCTGTAAGATTAAAGATACTGCATCTTTGCTTATTTGTAGTTACAGATACCGCTCAGTTCTTTTGCCTAAAAGCTGATTTGAATTGTGAAAACACCTAATTTTCAACTAACAAAGAAATATAGGGAAAAAAGCAGAACAGAAAGTTACCTATGATACTGCCGGCAACTGCTAAATGAACTGCGCTCCATTGGAAAGAATTCTAAAAAGACAAAGTAGCAGTTTCCTAGAATCCCCAGAATAGTATAAAAATCAGTTGTTGCCTGAATATTTGAGAAATAGTTTATATTTCCTAAAGAGTTGAGAGGTATCTTTGGTCGGGCTTGAGTATAGTCATACTGTATTCTGAGCTGAAAATAGACATGAAATTCAGTGTAGTAGATAATTTGCATAATGTTTTGTAATACTCTTTTTTGTAGTTTTGGGACGATATTGCAAATAAAAATCATTAAGGTAATTAGCAATACAACTAATATTGCAGGTTTGGAATTATACTTGAAAAGATTACTACTGTAATTAATGACGATACAAGGTACACAAAAGGATGTCTTAGTATGAGGACCCAGAAATGCTACGCTGTTAAGCCTAACATCAATGAATTCCTTGACATAGCCCGTAGAACATACACAGAAATTGTTGATGACATAGCAGGTATTTATAAACCAAGGTTTTTATTTATTTGGAGTTCAAAGCATACTGCACCTGGCATATAGAAGCGACGTAGTCATACGTATTAGAACCTTCTCATATGTAAAAAGTTGTATTAGTATAAACTGATTGTTATTGATAAATAACTGAAGTACTTTAGAGATGTATATTGAGATTCTCCCTTTACGCATAAAACCTCAGTTTAATTTTAATGAACTGTTATATTGTGATTCCTGTATTTAAAGCTTTGTTGCTCCTTATCCTCTAAAAGTTCAAAAAAGTTTAAGTAACGTAACTGAATTATTCCAGCTAAAACATTCTGCATAAAACACATAAAGCTTTGGTTTAGCTTCTGCCATTAAAATATTTGAGTTCTCTGTTCTTTGTATTTTAAGCAGTCTTGATCTACCTGTGGACTACTTTTTAGCCAAGCTGTTAAGAGTTAGAAAATATGAATTAAAGGAATATTAGCATAAGTAACTTCATCCTTTCTTCTTTCAGGAGTACCACACTATTACCCTCCTGGCAGTATTCAGAATTCTCATGATTTAACAGTGCATACTATCATCTAACAGTTTCCCACATATCGTTTCTTAGCTAGGAAAGTGATGGATTTAAGGGGGGGATTACAAATGTAAAGTCGTCTGTGCAAGGAAGGTTGCTTAGAATCATGAGCGGGATAAAAACCATGAGTCCCTAGTGTAGAGTTCATATTCTGTCTGCTGATTCTGATGCTGAGTGCTCGAGCAAGCTTTCCTCTCCATTGTTAAGCCCCACCTGGAAGTTGGTCAAATGTGTCGCCTGTCTTTAAAGAACACATGAATTAACCTAATTCTCCACTGGGTTTTTCTCCCCAACAGCTTTATGCAGCCAGAGTTGTTAACATTGATACGTTACTTAAATAACTCCCCAGAGACCCACCTCCAAGGCCTTTTTTTCATGTTACTTACCCGACACATCCAAGAGCTATAAATCACATTAACAGTATGCATCTTGTACCAACACGTGCGTTTGCACTTGTGCATGAATGAATGTAATTTGAATGAAATCTTGATTTATGATATGTAGGTATGATTACACAACTTGCAGAAAAGTACAGCCTACCAATGAAAACAAGTTTCAGCTCTGCTCGTGGGTTTTTTATCCAGATGAATGTTGATAGTTCAGCATTACCCAATGGCCAGCTTCCTTCAGAATTTACAAAGGTACCTATTCTAGATCTGTTTCTTCGTCTATGTTTGTATGCTTAATGTATATAAAACATATAATACATAACATGAAGTTTAATAACAGTATGAAGTTCAATAAGACCAAGTGCAGGGTCCTACGCTTTGGCCACATTAACCCCCTGCGATGCAACAGACTGGGGGTGGAGTGGCTGGAGAGTGGCCCAGCAGAGAGGGACCTGTGAGTGCTGGGTGACAACCGGTTGAACGGGAGCCAATGGCATCCTGGCTTGTGTCAGGAACAGTGTGGCCAGCAGGAGCAGGGATGTGATTCTGCCCCTGTGCTCAGCACTGGGGAGGCCTCACCTCGAGCCCTGTGTGCAGGGCTGGGCCCCTCACTGCAAGAAAGACACTGAGGGGCTGGAGCGGGTCCAGAGGAGAGCAACGAGGCTGGGAAAGGGACTGGAGGGAAAGTCCTGTGAGCAGAGGCTGAGGGAGCTGGGGGTGTTCAGCCTGGAGAAGAGGAGACTCGGGGGGGACCTCATCACTCTCTACAACTGCCTGAAGGGAGGGCGCAGTCAGGTGGGAGTTGGGCTCTTTTTGCACAGCCTGAAACTGCGTCAGGGAAGGTTCAGGTTGGGTCTCAGGCAGCCCTTCCTCACGGAGAGGGTGCTCAGGCACCGGGATGCTCTGCCCAGGGAAGGGGGGAGTCACCGTCCCTGGGGGGGTTTAAGGAGAGGCTGGATGTGACACTTTGTGCGGTGGTCTAGCCAGTGGGAGGGCTGGACTTGATCTCAGAGGTCTTTTCCAGCCTCAACGATTCTGTGATTCTGTGATTAATAAAATACACATTGTACAGTAACTTAACAATTGCAATAATTTCAGTGAAGATATTTAGAAGGAAGGTATAAGTAGTATGTTTTTATAACTGCCCAATTTTTAGTTATACTTAATATAGTCAGAAATGTACAAATTACATGCAAGTATGTTGTGTGTAAATACAAAGTTGTATATCTTGCTAATACGTGTATTCTCTTATACGGATTTTTCATAAAAATTTATATGGGAAAAATGAAACGAGACTTTTTTTTCCCCCTCATTTTTCTCCCCATATTGTTCCCAGTTTCCTTTTTTGAATCTATTTTTGTTTCTGATAATACGTCAAGTTCTTACTGTTGATTTGAATTCCCTGTAGATCACTAAAATGAAAAACACATACAGCTTCACTTCACCAGATTTAATAAAAATGAATGAAAGATGTCAGGAGTCCCTGAGAGAAATATATCACATGACGTACTTGTAAGACCATTTAAAACTGTTTAATACTTTCTAACTATTTTTTTTGTCCAATTAACAGCCAATAACATGTTTTCTTAAAGCTATCTTTCTGTTAAGTTACGGTTACTTACAGAACTAATCCAAAGCAACACTGATCAAGTGTGCTTCCTGAGACTAAAAAAAACCAACCCCAAAACCAGAACACAAAGTGTATTTTATTAAATGTGTTTACAAATATATAGGAATTTATCAGTAAGGTTGACCATCACGTTTATTAAACTTTTATGGGTGAATTATCCTCACAAAATGACACAATGAATGCATTGGTTTTTTAATGCAGAACTGTTACTTGTAATGCATTTACAATAGACCTGTCTATTTCTGTATTTTGTCCTTGCTGCACATCAGGTTGCTCTGCTGTCTGTTTCAGAAGACTTACTAAGGGTTATGTTGCATGCCAGTTTTATGGAAATTCTTTCTGGAAACCACGTGAAGCTTTTATTAATATGAAGGCCTAAGGGAATTAGAGCCACATTTGACATGTTAATAAAACACTTGATTCTACAGCTGTATTTTGAGTTCATTCTCATTGTGAAGCTTTCTTACTAGCTGTTGCTATCTGAGCTATGTGTCATGTCTGACAGTAGAATTTAATCTGAGGTAATGGTGTAAGATCCTAATCTGCTTCAAAGAAATGTATGCATTTGCTTGCATCTGGCAGAGACGATTGGGTTTTATGAGTGATCTCCTGGTGTGTGCAGTATGAACATTATTTACTTTATTTCTGTTTTTGAAGTGTGTAAAGTATTGTACAACAACTAAATCAGTGTCTTATTTCAGAATAGTGTGTAAGCTACTGAACGAGATCTATGAACACATTCACTGCCTGTACAAGCTGTCTGACATTGTGTCGATGCTGGATATGCTGCTTTCATTTGCTCATGCCTGCACTCTTTCTGATTATGGTAAGTTTCTGCTTTGATTCCATCATGGGCCAGATAAAGACCTTTTTTTGGGAGAATATCTGGGCTGTTTTGTGTGGTTCTCCAATTACTAAGCCTACCTCATTTATTTTCCTGGGTCTCAGTAGACTTTAGGAGGGGGTGTCTCTGGTCTGTCCTTGCCAGTTTTGTGCTGATGTTCTTTCAATTTCCATTCATTGAAATGACATTTAGCTGCTGTAAGTCTTCAAAGGCAGTCTTTTCAAGATGGCAAATTTAAGCATATTCTGCTCAACAGCACGAAGTCTGTGAACGTTCTGAGTTTACACTTCTGTTCTGAAAGGGCAAAAGATAGTATAATCAGATCAACATTATATACTGTGAAACAAAACACATGGCTACCTCTGTTTATCTACTTCAATTTCTGTAGCACTTCTTAGACATTTTTGGAAGTAGTCTTCTGAGGAATCCAGGATCATATGCTTACCTGCATGCTGTTCCTCCTGCTTCCCTAGCCCAGTTCTCCAATTTAAAAGCAGCACATTGTCTTCAATTAATGCTGACCGGAGTCTACAGTAGAGTATGGTGTAGATACTAAGTCAGGCCTGGAAGCCATCTCAGAAGGTGTGTTAACTCATCACTACTGATGCTGCTATGTAATTTCCAGTTCATGAGCAGAGTCAGTTTGCTTTGCTGTGTGGACTTTGAATCCTCCTATGCTGATGATTCTAGCCGTAGCACATGAATCAGTATGTGACTGAACAGTAGCTGATACGCTTGAGGCATCACAACCTTTTCCCGCCAAATGAATTGTAGCACAAGTTTTCTTCAGCAGTAACAATAAGACCAAAGCCACATAGCTTCTCCCATAAATCTACACCTGCAGTTTGCACAGCCAGGCATGAATGTGCATCCACCAAAAGAAGTGGACTGTCATTTGTAGCCTTTGCCATCTAAATCATTAAATGAGTGAAAACTACACCAGGTAGTTCCCCAGTGTTTAAACGTGAAAAGCTGTTTTGGCACTTATTTCTCAAAGGCTGCTCCATTTAAACAGACCACCAAATTTAACAAAACTTCTTTGCTAGCCTGGAGTACTGCTATTGAGGTTGACAAAGAGGAGGTGTATGGAATAGGTGCAGAAAAGAACTGCATTCTGACAGAAATACATACAGATAGTCCCAGAATCAAAGGGATCTATGTAGGCATAGTGTACACCCAAATAATACTATGAAATATAACAAAAATAGAAGGAATGCTACTTCCTGTGCTTATATAATAAGGTACATATGTTGTAGTAACAGAGTTCATGACTCCTGTATTTTATATACTTACAGCAGTGTAAAGATAAACTATTAAACATATGTTAGCCATGAAACCAGCTTTCAGGTTTTCTGTTTTAATTACTTTTCAAGTGTTGCTCTTTCTTGCTGGAGTCCAGCCCTACTTGGTACAGAATACAAACTCAGAACGTTAATTTAGAAATGAAGTGTTAGTTATGGGATTCTTTTTGTAGAAATAAATTGTGAAGACTTGCATGACAATCAGAGGCTGTGCCTGAAAGTGGCTGGTAATTCTTCCCAGTTGCTGTATTTTAGTCCTGCTCACTAGAGGAGAGTAAAAGTCAGGATCACAGAGCTTGGCTTTTGCTGTGCAATAAATACTTTTTTTTCAAAATGCACTAGTTTAATAATGTAAAGGTTTCCATATTAACTCTACAATGTTTTATATCGTTTTTCTCATTTTTAGTTCGTCCAGAGTTTACAGATACTGTAGCGATCAAGCAGGGATGGCATCCCATTCTTGAAAAGATAGCTATGGAAAAACCTGTGTCTAACAACACGTACCTGACAGAGGGTAACAATTTTGTCATTATTACGGGACCAAATATGAGTGGAAAATCAACATACCTAAAACAGATTGCTCTCTGTCAAATTATGGCACAGATTGGTGAGTAAGAGCGTACCATATTTGTAGTCTCCTGCAGCACATTTATTGTTTCCTAGTTAAAAATATTTATGAAGTTGAATGATTTGTCTTCTAGAATAAGATTCTGTCTGAGTAGTAACAGGTAATTTTTAGTCTGTTTGCTCCTACCAGCTCTTTTGTTACTGACAGAGGCCGCTGCAAGATTTTTGGGTCTGCTGTTGGAAACTTACAGGGCCCAATCTGTGTGTCTGGCAGCCTCTCCAGTCTGTCTTTAGAAGGACAGCTGTATGCTTTCATTCTTTCGAGCACCATAACCCAACCTTGCACCTTATGCTAGACTCATGAGTGTCCTTGAAGTGTGCCCAGTGGGCTACATATGTTTTAGCCGTACAAAAGGAACAGAAGAACTTGGGTGAACCTCAGTAAAGTAGAGAAAGATGCTTGCGGCCAAGTAGAATTAATAGATAATCATCTGCTTCAAATAGAAGTAATAATAAGTACTGCAGGGTTCTATCACTGAAGTTATAAAGTTAAAACAAATATTTGTAAAGTCTAACTGAGACTCATCCCTATACTCAGGAATTCCTCATGATTTTTACCTTAAAGATAAGGCTGGTAGTGCAAGAGAAAGACCATAATAGGCTGACCCTAACTCTACTGGAATGAAACTACTTAGCAGTGGAGAATAAAATCTGTTCACCATGTGTTTGTGGGTCCAGTCCCCAACAACTGCAAGTTCTTCAGCAATTGTTTCCAAAAACATGTATTTAATATGAATAAAGGAAACTGTAAAATCTTTGGGCAGGCTTCCTGCTCTTTCCTATTCAATAAAACTAATAAGCCTCAAAGTCAGGTAAAGGCAATGCAATCTTGTTTTCAGGAAACTAAGATTCCTTGGAATTAGTAAGTCAATGACTACAGTACTGTAAATTAGGCCTAATGTTTATTCTCACTTTTAGATCCTCTTAGACTGACACACAGCTTCAGGAATATGATTTCTTAAGGTTTTGTTGATAAGCTTCTTTAATTATGGCATCTATATAAAACGACTTTCTTACAAAGTACTGGTAGAAAATAATGTAATGAGACTTTATAGAAGAAGATGCGTTCTCTACAGTGCGTAAAGACCAAGTGTAAAACTGTTTTTTTTTCCCTCCCCACTCACTTAGTCAGGCAAATTGCCATTTGTCACACTGATAGGAGAAAACTCATATTTTACTTGTTTTGTAGGTTCTTATGTCCCAGCAGAGTATTGTTCTTTTCGAATTGCAGAGCAAATTTTTACCAGAATAGGTATGGATGATGACATAGAAACAAATGCATCAACATTCATGAAGGAGATGAAAGAGGTATTGAACATACCTAATCCAGGGTCCTAGGCTCATTTTTAGTGTTAAGCTAATTTTACTGTTAAGCTAATAGAAATTGTAGTGGAAGATTTCGGCTGAAAGAGCGTACTTTGAAAAGTAGTCAAAAATTCAGCTTTCCTTTGTTACCTTGATGATTATAGAATCATTTTGCTTAGAGAAGATTTTAAGATGATCAAGTCCAACCGTTATCTAACCTCTGAGGACCATGCCCCTCAGCACCACATCTGGATGTTTTATAAACACCTCCAGGGATGGTGTTTCAACCCCTGCCCTGGGCAGCCTGTTCCTGTCTTTGGCAACCCTTTCCATGTAGAAGTTTTTCCCAATGTCCAACCTAAACCTCCCCTGGCATAACTTGAGGCTGTTTCCTCTTGTCCCATTGGTGGTAACTTGTGAGAAGAGACCGACCCCCACCTCTCTACAACCTCTTTTCAGATAGTTGTAGAGCGAGAAGGTCTCCCCTCAGCCTCCTCCAGACTAAACAACCCCAGGTCCCTCAGCAGCTCCTCATCACACTTGTTCTCCAGAGCCTTCACCAGCTCTGTTGCCCTTCTCTGGATCCGCTCCAGTACTGCAAGGTCTTGCTTTTACTGGGGCGCCTAGAACTGGTGACAGTGCTCAAGCTGTGGCCTCACTAGTGCTGACTACAGGGGCACGATCACTTCCCTGCTGCTGCTGGCCACACCACTCCTGATCCAGGTCAGGGGGCTGTTGGCCTTCTTGGCCACATGGGCACATTGCTGGCTCATGTTCAACTGGCTGTCCAGGTCCCTTTCCACCGGGCAGCTTGATTGGAATTGGCAGCTGTTTTACCTTTTCAGGTAAAATTTATGGATCTGACAAGGGTTTTTTTAAATTACTGCATTAAGTTGCATCTGAACAACACAAAGTATTCCTACCAGGAGCAGTACTCCTATTAGGATTTTTTATAAATGCATTTATGGGAATCATAACGCATTAAATATTTTTCTAGATAACATACATCATACAAAATGCTAATGACAAATCACTAATCATAATTGACGAACTTGGCAGAGGTACCAGTGCTGAAGAAGGTATTGGCATTTGTTATGCTGCCTGTGAATATCTGTTGAATTTAAAGGTAATTCTGTTTTGGAAAAAATGTAAACCTCATATTTATTCTGTCATACCGAAAATAAATGTATTTTCTCATAATTAAACTTCAGTTTTTTAGAGATTTCTTGCTTAAATACGATATTTTTCATAACTAGCGAATAGTAAGAATGACAGTTCCAGAAGGGTTAGGAGTTTCACCTTTGTTTCCAGTTCTGTGACTAGCCTCAGGTTCTTGTCAGCTTTTTGAAATAAGTGTGTAGGTATTCAGTTTCTCATCAGGGTTTATTCAGAGCTTCCGAAGCTTCTACTTTTAGCAAAATATTCCCCGAGAGTATTAAGGCGACCGTTTGACAGAGTGGGAGAATCTTTTCTCCAACTGGAAAAGATACCCTTGTCAATGGTGCAACTCATTGCTTAAAAATTTTAAGTTGCTTTAGTAATTTAAAGACAGCTTTTCAAAGGTTAGGAGGAAATCCTGAACATCTGTGAGATAATTTTTTTTTCTTATTTATTGTAATCTATTCCAAGATAATTCTCCAAATAATTTTTTTTCTTGTTTCCATATTTAGGCCTTTACATTGTTTGCTACACATTTCCTGGAACTGTGCCATATAGATGCTTTATATCCCAATGTTGAAAATTACCATTTTGAAGTGCAGCATGTGAGAAGCAGTGCTGGAAATAAGGAGAAAATTGCTTACACTTACACACTCTCTAAAGGATATACAGAGGAAAAGAACTATGGTAATGGATTCCATTATGACTTTAACTTAATGAAGAATGTATAAGATACTATTTCAGTTATTATGCATCTAACAGTATTTTTCTGCTGACAGATTTCTGCTGAGTTTGTATCTCTTTCGTAGAGTAACAGCTGCAGATCTGTAATACAGACCAAATACTTTTGTGTTCTAAGTAACCATGTAGTGAGATAGTTGTCTGGGGTAGTATGAAGAACTTGCATGAAGTTTCCTAGTTAAAAAAAACATTTTAGTGATGTCGGCAGTTATTTGATTTACCCCATTTGAATGAGATGAGACATCCTGAGCACACAGTACCTGAGCTGATTTAATGTCTGCTTACGGAACCATGTGTAAGTTCTGGAGAGACTTAAAGCTGCAAATGCTGAGGTTTGCATTATGTAGGATATTCTTACCTGTTTGCCTTAAGTAATGATATATCAGTTAAATAGCAGCTTGGCCCTTTTTGATTAACAAAAAGGAATGATGTTTCTTTAAAAAAGGACAGGAGTTTTACAGTTTATCTGCCTAAGGCTGTTTCCACTAAAGCATTAGTGGAGTTTACTTCTCTCTTAACTTTAGAATATTTCATCCCAAAGACTGTACAGAATGATGAAATATGGGTCAGTAAAGAAAGGAGTGACAATAAGGCATAGCTTCATGTTTGAAAGATTTACAGAAATCTGTATGTTTCCAAATACTAGATTCTAAAAGGGGATCCTTGACTCGTGTGACATTTGATCAATAGGAAATTAGCTACACGCAACTTTTGCAAGTAGTGGCTACTGAAGTTTACAAATTATTCCAGTCAAGCTTCAAGTATACTTCAAGAATACTTATATAATACTTTTGGCAGCACAGGCTCATTTTAGGATGCTACACCACCACTAACGCAAACTGCATGTTCAGAGAGTATTCTCAGAGAGCAGGAGATCTTTAGCAACTCGGTGATGGTGTCTTTGCTCTGCCTTACTTGAGCAAAGTTACATTCTAAGGAAGAGTGCAGGGGCTCTTCAGCCTTTTTCATTTTTAACCCTACAGTATTAAAGTACCCGATGAAGCACAGGATTTCCTCAGAACAGCTAGAGCCACAGGTGAAGGAAAAAGTAAAAAAAAAAAAATTACGTTAGGGCAGGAAAAAATATTTTACATCTCTTTCTTACCCTGAGTATCTGGCAACGGAAGTTGGAACATGACTTCCCTATCCCTTGGATGTCTGGATTTAATGGAGGGTGCATTTTGCACAACCTCTGTGTTTTCCAGCCTGCCAAATTAAAACCCCAAACAGAAAAGGCCGTTAACATCGCTGTGCCATTTTTTCTTTTAACCTGTAATGTGTCTCATCCTGCTGAGTTATGGTATTACCAGCAGTAACTTCACATGGAGGTGTATCTTGGTAGCATTACAAGAGAGTAGACGTTTTATTTTGTAACTCTCAAAGATGTATTGTTTATTTAAAAGAGACACAAATAGAAAATCTTTATCAAATTTATTTTAATAAAAATGAAAACTTCACCCTTTAAAAATAGGCCAAGTTAATTCACGTACACATAAAAAATTACATTAGAAGTCCTGATTTGTGTTTTATATGTTTAGGATTAAAAGCTGCAGAAGTTTCCTCTCTACCATCATCTGTAATTTTGGATGCAAAGGAAATTACAAATCATATTGCAAAACAAATTTTGGTATGTAATTACAGTCCTGTAATTCACAGTGTTTATAAAATTCAAATTTATTGAATTTATTCTGAAGGGATATAGGATAAGCACTGGCCGTGGTTTTATGAAAAGGGATTTAATTAAAACCAGTTCTAAAAGATTATCTTGAGGGTCGCTATTAGGTGACAACACAAAGCAGTTGAGGAGTGTTGGATGTAACACTGGTGTATGAACCAAGAATCAGGAGACCAGAAATAGGCTGGTAAATAGCTAAGGTTAGTATTTTAATAATAGAACATAATTCATCTTTTAACGCATGTCTATGTTTTTAAGAACAGCACAGACAGAAAAGCACTCCTGAGATGATAAAACAGAGAGCTGTATACCATTTAGCAACAAGATTGGTTCAGACGGCCAGAAATTCTCGATTGGATCCCGACAGTTTGCGTATATATCTGAAAGGCTTGAAGAAAAAGTATGAAGCCAGTTGTCCTGCACCTGCACAAAATGATGAACTACAGTAATGTGTAACATAGGCTGTTGCTCTAATTTCTATGACTACAAGATGGTTGGTTTTTTCCATAGTATTAGAAAACACTGCTTTTCACGTTTTAAAATTCTTAATTCTCAGCCTAAGTATACTAGCTACCAAAAGACCATGTCCTTCATGTTTCGTTTCACCAAATGAAAGCATTTACTTTCCACGAAGAACACGGTTCTTTTTTATAATGAACTGTATCCCTTTCGTTATTCCAGAGACAAAAATATTGTATAGTATTTAGTATTTTCTGCGTGATATATCTTGCATTAGAGCTCTTCCATCTGATAGTAAAGATCTTGCATAACAACAAGCAGTCTTTGAAACACATGATCCCCTTGTCTCGCACAGGCAAGCTCTACGTGCACTGCCGTAAAGTCTGGTGTTCCCTCCTCGAGGAGGGTTGGAGCTCTCCATCGTTGTGCTTAATCCAACATACTGCAGGCAGTCCGGGACTGCTTCCTGGCCAGAACTGGGCAGCCAGAGTTTTTCTGTGACTCGGCACCGGCAAACTGCTGTGGTATTGACACTGTTGATCAGTTTTTGTTTAGAAAGTGAATAATGGGAAACCAATAAAAAGTTGAATATCCGTCTTCGTTGACTTATTTTTCTGTACAGCTTCATTGAGGGACTGCAGCCATGTATTCCAACTTGATCCAGCGGTGCATGGCAGGGGGGCTGGAACTCGATGGTCTTTAAGGTGCCTTCCAGCTCTTGACAATTCCATGATTCTGTGACTCTGGAGCCCTCCCCGATGAGCGGAGGCACCGCTTTGGACCTCCCGATTGCTGGGCGGGGCACTCCAAATCCTTGCCGCAAGCGGGGGTGCCAGGCGCCTGCGGGGTCGGGATGATGGTCAGGTATTGGGGCAGAGGGTGCTGGATCCTTTTTTATCCGTGTCCG
>NW_009728020.1:0-9160 GCF_000703405.1 Apaloderma vittatum | reverse complement strand
CCTGCTTTTGATTCAGATCCTGAGTTCCCGAGTTCAGGTCCCACATCCAGCTCCCGTCATCGCTGAGCCTGGGGCTTCCCCAGTGCCACCTGCTCTGCAGCACCAGTGGGGATTGCTATTGGGGCAGGGAGTCGGGTTCGATATCGGGTTAATATATATAGTTGTATATAGTTCTTTATGTTTATTATTTCACTATTATTTCCATTGTTGTTTCATTACAGCTGTTCTAGTTTTTTTTTTCTCTAACCCATAAGTCTCTCTTATGGGTTATCTCTCATTCACTTTTCCTTCCCATTTTTGAGGGGGAAGAGGGGGTTACAGAGTGTCTGTCCGCGTTAGTGTCTTGGTCGCGCCGCGCGTTCATGGCCCAGCCCTAACCTACGACATCTCTCAACACCCTCAAGTCCTTCTCTTCAGGATGACTCTCAACCCACTCTGTGCCCAGTTTGTATTAGTGCTTGGGATTGGCCCAACCCAGGTGCAGGACCTTGCACTTCGACTTGTTGAAGCTCATGCCGTTTGCACTGGCCCATTTCTCAAGCCTGTCAAGGTCCCTCTGGATGGCATCTCTTCCCTCAAGTGAGTCCATGGCACCACACAGCTTGGTGTCATCAGCAGACTTGTATCTCTATATTTAAAAAAGACCTCAGCAGATTGTCTTCCTGAAATTGGATGTGGGAAGAGTTTCTAGTCTCTCAGCAACAAGAGAGCAGTACCCAAGGTAAAAACCCACAGAATTCAACAGAGAAATGCTTCATTAATCAGTTCAACCCTATTTTTATTCTTAGAGTCAAATCCTGTATGTGATCAGGTCCAAACACAGAAACCTCTTTATTTCCTTCTGAAATCACTGAACCTATGTCTTTAAATGTCAGTGGGCAAACACCTCTAGTGTCAGTGCTCTCTTCTCCTTGTTCATTCTCTAATGCTCTCTTTGACCACATCCCAAGACAACTGCCAGTGTCCATCCTACCCCCTTCCATCCACCATCTTAGAAGATGACTCTTTCCTAGCCACTGGCTCCCTCTGCTCCCAGGAAGGCACATCAGATCTGGCTTCTGTAGGCAACCAGACCAGTCCTGGTCCTGCAGAATAGTAGTTATTCAGAGTCTGGTGGAGCACACACTTGTCCAAGCCCTTGCGGGTTAGAACATTCATGAAAGCGGAGGTAAGTTAACCAAAGGTTTGAAACGAATGTACATGAATTAACACATATTAAGCCCTGCATGGACATCTGGTGCTAAAGTGACCTTGCTTTGCTTTTGTTTAATTGCCAACATTTTAAAATGAGGCCATTTTCCTTTTGTATGAGAGCACCCACACAGAGGCTTAATGTACTTAGACTTCTGCGCATTAACTCACACCTCACACTAATTTGTCTTAACTCTGCATGTAAACAAGCCCTGAGAGGACTGGGATTCTTCCTCTCTCATGCAACAGTTCATTTTATCACAAAGTGAAATGTCTTGGAGAGAACTATTTGCAGTGAATTTTCCCTCAATTGTGCCCATAGTGACATCCTTGTTGTGAAGTGCTGCAGAACTTCTCCCTCTGCCCAAGCTTGTCTGGGTTTTTTTTTCCTCTTTGAAATATCTCTGTTGGAACAACTTATAACTAGTAAAGCAGCATCCCTCTACCAGGCAGATAGGGAACTGATGGCCTGATCTACCGGTGGGGTGATCCAGGGAGATTAACTGGTGCGCTCTGTGTCACACAGGATATCTGCAGCTGAGCATAGAGATTTTCTAAACCTAGGCCTTTTTTTGCTCCTGGAAATGTCTTTTCTCCTCCCCTCAGTGGATTCTTCCTCATTAGAAATAGTCGATGAGCTACTTCAAACCTCAGGATCACGACAGTTGTGCAGGAAAGAAAAAGAGAAAAATTACTGCTGCCTGCATGACTCCCGGGGAAGAACAAATCTTTCCCTTGCTCTCCCCCTTTTCCTCCATCCCCCCTTTTTACTTTAGAGCAGTAGGAGACTTTCACATTAAGATACTGAACCCATCACAGTTGGAACAGACAAAGCCAGAGTGAGAAGGGAGGTGACGGAGGCTGAGACAATGTATTTTTAGTCATTTCAATGAATTATGGAGATGTGAAGTTGATAATTTATTGAAGAAGGGAAACGGGGGACTCTATGTAAATGTTTTCAGATGAATAATTAATGTGGCTTTCTAGCATCAGGGGGTCTTTAATTAAAGCCTCTGTTAAACAAGGCAACGCAGACGGGCCCAGCTCCTTGCAGCAGCTAATTGCACCTTTCCCATGTACAGCTACGATACAGAGAAGAAGCAACATTTGCATCAATAAAGAAGGCCAGATCCTACCTAGAGTGAGCAGTAGGAGGCTGTGGAGACCAGTTCAGTGACCTCATGGCTGAGGTGCTTTGCATCATATTTGAAATTAGCACGGCACTCAGGCCAAATGAGGAGGTGGGGGAAGCTCGGACGGAGGGGGCACTCTGGCCACAAAGCAATGAGGAATGCAGAAAAGCCTCTCACAGCTGTCCATGGATTACAGCCTCTTCAAGGGGGACCTACTGACAGAGTTATCCAAGGTCCTACTGTCACCGTGTGATACATTATCTTCCAAAAGCCTGTCCCGTACCAGGCCTGCCTTCCTGTCCCATGGCGAAAGATGGGTTCACAGCAGAGGGCAGCAGAGCAACAAGCCTTGTTTGCAGGGTGAAGAGACAAACCTCTGCCTTCTCACCACCCACCTGCTGTCCTTATCCCCAGCATCCTCTGCAGGTACCACTCCCTCAGCTGAACATCATGCCTGGACTCTCCCTTCCTTCAGGGATTTCACAGCTGATGGGAAGAGATGAAGATTCACTTTGGACATCAGTTAGAACCGAGCATCCCCATCCCCTGATGCCACACGATGGTGAGACAAAACTGAAGCCTTCTCCCTCACAAGGGTTTGCCCTCCCAGAAGGTCTACAATTATTTCCCAAGGGAAAGTATAAAACCACAATAGCTTCAGGAATTAGAATGGGACAATTAAGGAGTGACAGAAACTGCCTCAGCTAATATCACCGAGGACCTTTCAGTATAATCCCAAATTTGGCTTCTTTAAACCCCTGAAGAAGAGACGGTAAGTTTCCAAACAGGGCACAAGTGCTTGTTTCTCTGGAGAACATCCTCTAAATTAGACACAGATTAATTAGTTTTCACACCTTGGCAAAGAAACAGTGTCTCATGTTTTTCTTTCATTTTAATCACTAATAATATTCATAATAACATTATAAAGTGAGGAGAGAACAAGTGATAGTTGAAACTTTATTTTTAATATAAAGAGTTAAACCTAAGGTAGCCTAAACAGGTTTCCAAATCAAATATTTCCAAACACAGAATATTTCTTTCCTCCTTTGCCAAAGATGGGGGTTGAAAGAGACCTCAAGGGGTTACCTAGTCCATGCCAGTCACTTGTGAAAGAGGTTTGCTTCACCTGCTACAAGTATCTCCCCACTTGAGGCATGCCTTTTTGGCACTGAGCTCAGTGACAACCGGGAGAGCATCCCCTCAAGAAAGGTTTCTCCGTTCTCTGTAAACACCTCAGTTTTCAGGAAAGCACCAAACCTGCAAGCGGCCGCTCTCTGTTTGTCCTCACCAATGCTCTTGAGCAAGAAGACAACCTCAGAAGGTTTGCTGCTGTGTTTAGGGGAGGCAAGCACTGCAGGAAGGCCTTGGGAGGATGCGCTCGGAGCCCCTGCGAGCAGCTACGAGGCTCTGCTGCTCTCTGCTGGGAAATGCGGGCAGAGCCCCAGCAAGAGGCCGTAACCAGGGAGTGGGGAGGAAGCGCTGGGTTTGCCAAAGTCTCTGTATACAAACCCTCAGAGCTGCCTGTAGGAAAGCAGACACCTTGGTGCAGCCTCTTCCTCAACGTCGCTGTGAGCAGCCCAGGAGCAGAGTCAGCAGCTCCCGCCAGTCGCTCTTCCCTCCTCTGCCTCATGCACAAGCCATCTTCATCCACGCTGCCGCTCTTCTCACAGCCTGTAATCCAGTTATTTTCTCAAAAAAACCTCTGGACGGAGGCCAGAGCAATTACCCCATCACACAGGTAAGGAATTAACCACGCGACACACCCGGAGTCACAGGTCCGCACATGGATGCGTGCGTCTCATGATGGAGAAGTTCCTCCAAGGACCCCCTCTTCTTCCTCATGGCCTGCTTTTTTCCTGATCATTGCTCCATGCCACAGGCGAGAGGAGCCTCGGAGCCACGGTGTGCAGGGAAGCGCAAGGCCATGGCCTCGGGTATTGGCTGGGCTGCAGCAGATCCGCATGGATCACAGCATAGCAGGTCCAGCAACCTCAGTCTGGGAGAAAGCCTGAGCCTGGCGTTCAAAGATGGCATCGAATTTCCCAGCCTGGTGCTGACCGGGGAGGGGGCCCTCTGCCCCTTTAAGGAACAGCATTTAATTTTCCAGTGTATTTCATCTCACACACCCCAATATGATTTTCAGGTACCGGATGAGGTGACAGGAGTTTAAAACCTTAAGATTTTCCTGCTTCAGCTAGTGTATATACGTATTTACAGCTCAATAAAATACAAAGAAATATTCAAAGTGAACAGACTGTGGAAAGTGATTTGTTCCAACTCTTCACTGCAACTTGCAAGAAACCAATCAAAGAGGCTCAGGAGTGGTTTGAGTGTAATTTATTAACCCAAAAGGGGCTGCATTGTTAACCAAAGTTATTTATAGTGAACAGCTCAACCATCTCTACTGAACAACTGTTTGATACTGCAGGGACAAATGCAATGAGTTACTACACAGATAGGACAAAACCAGCAGCAGATCTTTGTTACAGCTGTTAGAAAAAGCATCCCCGGGAGACAGACACTGAATCTCTAATGGCTATCTTATTTCTCTGACAATTTATTTAAGTTTTAACTTAACAGCAGGAATGATAGCCACCGTTACACAGTGACTCCCAATAAAGGAGTGTTTTGCAGATCTGCAGCTGGTGTTTTCTTATTTCAAAGTCTCTAAGTTCCAGACTTAGCATATGGTGCCATATAAATAATGATATAATAATACGTTTTTGCTTTCCATGTGCCTGGGTAGAAAAAAGCTATGTGATTTATGTTACATGAGCCTCCTATTTAAGGCATTATTTTGCTCAGAATTTTTAATGCATTTAAAATGCATCTTCTGCTTTTTGTAATCTGTTCTTCTGAAAGAATAAACAGAACAGTGATGTTTATTTAATGGAGTCATTCATCTTACTTCCTTGTACAAAACCCTAGCTTTCCAGCCCCAGCAACCAGATCCCTGCAGTAGGCAGTGGGGTTGGAAATGGAGAGATCTGCTGTTTACCAATGAGGCACGGATGAAAGGAAGACACGAGGCTCAAGATTTACCCACAGCAGGGTGCTATTTGAAGCCAGCAGGCAGCTGAGAATGGGTTAGTCCCATCCAGTAAAGGATGGAGAGGAGAAACCCATGGGAGAAGTTCTGCAGGGCGTCATGCTGTGGAGAAAACAGCACTGGGACAGTTCAGCACAGAACTTCCCATACACACACAACTGAAAGCAGATGCCTACTTCAGTAAAAACTGTAACTGCAGTTACTAGAGCAAATACCGCCCTGAAGCATGAAAGAGGTGTAACAGTTCACATTTTCCCTTTCAGACCCTCAAAAAAACTACCTCTGTGAGCATCTGAGCTGTGTAAAAAAACCTAGCTGCGGGGCAGAGAAGATCTCCTAATTCATACCTCAACTATTCCTGGACATTGCCTTATTAGTTTCCAGACTGACTGTAAGCAAGACGTCATCAAGCAAAAACTTCTTCAAAGTTACAAGGGTTGCAAATGTGAGTTTAAATGCACACAGATCACTGTAGAATAAAGAGAGTATTTCTAAGGGATGTACCAGACAAACCAGCGAACAGTTTGCATACCAACTGAAGCCTGCTCCGTTGGTCCACAGCTCCTGGAGGAAAACTGTCAGAGTGCTAGAGGGCTGGGCAGAGAGAAATCTTATGAAGTTCAACAAGGGCAAGTGTAGAATTTTGCACCTTGCAAAGAATAACCCCATGTGCCAGTATAGGTTGGGGACTGACCTGCTGGAGAGCAGCGTAGGAGAAAGGGACCTGGGGGTTCTGGTGGACAGCAGGATGCCCATGAGCCAGCAATGTGCCCTCGTGGCCAAGAAGGCCAATGGCAGCCTGGGGTGTATTAGAAGGGGAGTAGCTAGTAGGTCGAGAGAGGTCCTCCTGCCCCTCTACTCTGCCCTGGTGAGGCCACATCTGGAATATTGTGTCCAGTTCTGGGCCCCTCAGCTCAAGAGAGACAGGGAACTGCTTGAGTGCAGAGCCACAGAGATGCTGAAGGGAGGGGAACATCTCCCTTATGAGGAAAGGCTGAAGGAGCTGGGTCTCTTCAGCTTTGAGAAGAGGAGGCTGAGGGGTGACCTCATAAATGTTTATAAACCTGTGAAGGGTGAGTGTCAGGAGGACGGTGCCAGGCACTTTTCAGTGGTGTCCAATGACAGGACAAGGGGCAATGGGTACAGGCTGAAACACAGGAGGTTCCACAAAAAGATTACAAAGAACTTTTTCACTGTGAGGGTGACAGAGCACTGGCACAGGCTGCCCAGGGAGGTTGTGGAGTCTCCTTCTCTGGAGACATTCAAAACCCGCCTGGACGCGTTCCTGTGTGACCGACTGTAGGTGATCCTGCTCTGGCAGGGGGAACGGACTAGATGACCTTTTGAGGTCCCTTCCAACCCTTAACATTCTGTGATTCTGTGATTCCACAAACCCATGACTGACAATCTGGAGCAGCAGAGAGTATACTGTACCCTTTCCTATCGTGTAAGGACAAGATAGTCAGTGAAGCCTGAAAAAGTCAAATCCTGAAATCTCCTTGAGAGATTTCAACACTTTTACAGATTTTAACCAGCATTTCTCAAGATTTTCCCAAGTGAACACAGACATCAAAAAAAAAAAAAAAACCAAAAAAAAACCACACTCAAAAGCCAGGAGTCTCATGCTGTCTGGAACCTTTGCAGTCACATGGGAAAGTGGGAGAGACAAGATGGGCTCAGAGGAGTTGAGTAATCACTTGGCATCTCACAAGGGCAAACAGAAGTGCTTCAGTACAAGATGATCTGAGTGGTCAGCACAGTTGAGGATACAGACAACACTGCAACAAATCTAGTACTGGAGCAGTGAGAAAGCTGTTTCTCTTGAAAGGTCAACAGCATAACCTGAAAAACACACACAAACTGAACTGCTCTGAATGGAAGTGGCATCTGTTAGGTCAGCACAGGTTTTGAAGTCCTGCATCTCCCTTCCTGTCAAACCACCCTCCCCACCCCAAACCCTATGGCAGTTTCAGCCACTCATGTTTCAATCCCAGCTCTTGTCACACTGGAGCATGAACCAGAGTATTTCAGAAGCTGGTTACTGTGGTAACCCAGCACAGCTTTTATCTTTATTCTTTTCATCTCCTCTTTAAGCGAAAATGGTAATCTGTTTATTCACTTTTCTTCAAAGTTCATCACGCAGCACAATATCAGGATCTGTGCAAAAGTGAGAGGAAAGTATCTCTTGCATGAAAACACATGTAAATAATCCTCTCAGTGCTCAACTACCCTACCTCTTCCTTCCCGACTCCTAAGCTATTTCCACTTACTTTTCCATCTGCATGCAGCTTGTCACTGCCCTTCTCCTTCAGGCCTCCTCACTACCACGGTACTTATACAGAATCACACAAAATTGCCTAGATTGGAAAAGACCTTTAAGATCATGGAGTCCCATTCTTAATCTAATGCTGACAAGTGCTCAAGTAAACCATATCCCTAAGCACTATGTCTACACCACTCTTAAATACCTTCAGGGATGGGGACTCCACCACTGCTCAGGACAGGCTGTTCTAGTGCTTGACGACCCTTTCAGTAAAGAAATTCTTCCTAATATCCAATATAAATCTCTCCCAGTGCAACTTCAGGCCACTTCCTCTTATCCTATCTCTTGTTGCTTGGTGGAACAGACCAATCCCCACCCCTCTACAAACTCTGCATGAAAGAGGTGCCCCTGTGCCCAGCTCTGCTCACCCAGATATATTTTAATGGCTCCTTACACCTGCTGGTACTGAGCAACCAACTGAGCTGTTTCTTCTTCTGGTTCAAAGTTCAACATCAATAAAACACATCCTAAAATAATGCCTATAGCCAGCAGCACCAGCCCCTTGTACAATACTCTTGGCTTATGCACTAGCATGAAGAACCAGGACTCTCCAACCAAGATGGCTCATCACCTCCTTCCCCACCATCACAGAAGCATTAAGGTTGGAAATGACCTCTAAGATCATCAATTTTAACTGTCAACCCAGCACTACCATGACTATGAAACCATATATTGAAGTGACATGTCTGCACATTTTTAGAACACCTCCAGGGGTGGTGACTGCATCACTTCCCTGGGCAGCCTGTTCCAATGTCTCAACTCTCTTTTAGTAATTTATCCTAATATCCAATCTAAACCTCCCCTGGTGCAACTGAGGCCAATTCCTCTTGTCCTATCGCTTGTTACTTGGGAGAAGAGACCAACCGACCCCTACTTTGCTATAGCCTCCTTTCAGGTAGCAGTAAGGTCTCCTCTCAGCCTCCAGGCTAAACAACTCCAGTTCCCTCAGCCGTTCCTCATCAGGTTTGTTCTCAAGAACCATTGCCAGCTTCACCATACCCCTCTCTGGGCATGCTCCAGCACCTCAATGTCTTTCTTACAGTGAGGGGGCCAAAATTGAACACAGGATTCAACATGTAGCGCCAGTGCCGAGTACAGGGGTAAAGTCACTTCCCTGCTCCTGCTGCCCGCACTATTCCTGATACAGGCCAGGATGGCCTTGGCCTTCTTGGCCATCTGGGCACACTTCAATAACAAAGCCAACAACAGCAAACTTCTTGTGTCCTTTACAGGAGTGTGGCACGGCTGAAAGGCCGCAGCTGGATCGCACTTTTGCCAGGAAGGTGCTGCAATTCACAGCGAAGCAACTTGCCAAAATGAAAAGCTGGTGGTGCGCTGGGCTACGGATGACCCCCACCTCTGCCAAGGGACCTCTCGCTTCCACGGGTGGGGTGTGTGTGTGGGGGGAGGTCAGGAGACCTCTCAAATGCTGGGGGAGGAGACAGAACACATGAGGCCAGGCGC
>NW_009728019.1:1018-1411 GCF_000703405.1 Apaloderma vittatum | reverse complement strand
ACTGTATCTTCTTGAAAAAGCTGGCCCAGCTGTTGTCAGCTGGTGCAGTTCCAGCACACAGAGCGCATCCATCCCAGCGAAGACTCTAGCATCAGTGTTTGCTTCGTTATCGTACATCGACATTTTACCCTCTGCAGAATTAAAAGTCATTTTTGTAGCTGAATGTTATGACTTTAGAATGTTGTTATCCTTATTTATATGTATCAGATGAGATATAAAAATCAAGCAGGTGATGTGGAAAATGGTGGAGCTGTTTTCTTACCACACAGACTGTAGGGTCAGAGTGCAAAGAATGGATTTTGTTAACCCTCTCAGCTTAGGTAAATGTACAAGTTAATTTCTTCCAACTGCCTGCTACTGTAGTTGGCATTACTCCATCATTTCTGCCAGCAG
>NW_009728019.1:0-546 GCF_000703405.1 Apaloderma vittatum | reverse complement strand
ACTGTGGTGTAAATCTCACAAGAACAGACCTTCTGTGTGAAGAGTTATTACAGGCCTCCTTCAAGTCCCAGCCGGAAATACCACAGAACAGTCTTTCTCTTTGTATTTTGACATTTCAGCCGTGCCTGGAAATAAGAGGTAAAAGAACTTATCATAACTTTTGAGAACGCTGGAACTTGGAAACGGTTGAGTTCAAACTCGGTTACAGCCAGAAGAGAAGGTGGCCTCTGTTTTTCCGAACCCATGTTGCAAGCACTCGCTGCGTGCTGCTGCACGGGCGGCAAGCAGAGATTTCCAGAGGCCTGTCAGAGATCGGTCAGGCACCTACTTTCTCTTTCAGCGAGGGATGTATCAAATTTCCATGTCTGGATTTATGGGATGCATGGAGCATTACAATATCATCTTGGTTCATTAGTGAAACATCAAGAAAAAGCACAGTAACGGAAAAACTACAACTGTCAACAAATGTTAAAATTCAGGCTTTGATTAACTGCAATATATATATCTGTGCAGAGTTTGTTAACATTGGGAGAGAAAGAGATAAAT
>NW_009728018.1:0-844 GCF_000703405.1 Apaloderma vittatum | reverse complement strand
CTGCCTCCTGCATTGGACATCAGGGAGTTGGCATGAATCAGTGGTGCCATGCCGGGAAAAAAATAGTTCCCAATACCACTATAGGGAACTAGAAGGTGAATGTAATGGTGAGACCAGAACATCTTAGCTTTTTAGTTAATCTATGCATTGTCAAATATGCAACTGCAACCATATACAAGAGAATAAATTGCAGCATGTGATGTTTAGCGTTTTAATGAAAAGTTCATGGGAAGACATCTCAAAGATGGTTTCATCCAATGTCAGTTTTATTTCTCTGTTACTTTGGCATTAAGCATTTTCTTAGCCCAATAATGTCTCATAATGAATTACTTTTCTTACACTAGTCTCCCTGAAGAACCAAGAAATACTTTTTGCATTTAATGAGAAGGCTCAGCATGTTTTTTCAACTCCCCCGTTTTTTTCCTCCCATTGACTTGTAGGTCATTTTTTAAAGTATCAGACACTTACTTCTACATTGTGCCATAGCAGAATGATAATTAGATGATGCTCATTTAAAATTCTGATTATTTCAGGATTTATCTCTGTATGATTTACATTGCAACATTTGAGAAAAAAAACCTCAAGAAGCAGAAGAAAATGAAGCAGAGGAAACTTAAGTACAGAAATGTTTCAGTATAGAAAAGTTAAAAAGAGATTTTTTTTAAGAAAAATTTAGACTATGTGGAAAAATTCCTCCTTCCAACGCTGACTTATTCACTTAATGAATGTGCAGATGATCAAAGCAGAAAAATTTCAGGCATACAGGAAAAAAAAATGGACTAAAAAATATCAGAGCAATCCTACATAGGCAAGTTCTGTGTTAACTGTGTGGTAAAATGAAGAG
>NW_009728017.1:0-1230 GCF_000703405.1 Apaloderma vittatum | reverse complement strand
GTAATGGCTCTGGATTGGTATGTGGCTCTCCATAAACATTTGCAGTATCCAAACATATGAATCCCGAGGTTCTCCTTGGTCTGGTGGTAGGAACATGGGTAACAGGGTTTTTTCATTCTATTGTGCAGGTAGCACTGATCATTCAGTTGCTGTTCTGTGGAACAGATAACAGCTAACCCAAACTGTCCATGGGGATGTCCCTTCCCATGTGACACCATGCTCTGCAATAAAACAAGAAGGAGATTTTCAAGAGCAGCCATTGCTCTGAGTGTGGTTGAGCTTTGGTCTGCTGATGATGGCGAGAGACTGCTTTTGCATCGGTTTCTTTCTCTTGTATTTTTCTTCAGTGGTTAAACTGTGCCTGTCTTAATCCAAAAGCTTTTCCTCATTTTTGCCCTCCCAAATCACAACACCTTACAAACTGCTACCCAAAAAAATACCTCTGTCTCAACCAGACTCAGTGCGAGGTAGAGGACAGCAGGAGAGATCACTTAGATTTTCGTGTGGATTTTAGCTCTAGGTTCAAGCACTTAAGATGCAATTGAATTGCCTATGCATAAGTGTCTTAATCTCTCTAAGGTACCCTTGGAATGTCAACATAGTCCAACTGGCCATGGCTGATGTGACAGAAGACCTGTGGATCTCCTCTTGTTCAAACAGACTCAGGCTGGGGTCCAGAAAGAGCACTCATCAGGGACTGGAATGTCGGTATGAGTGAGAGGTTGCCTTGGCTGGGCTTGGCATGTCATTTTAGGCACTGTAGATTCTTTCCTGATCTTCAGCAGACTTGACAGACGGAAGTGAGTCTGTAGCAGACTTTGTATCAGTTCAGCCGATGCTGTGTGGATGTCTTGGATATCTTGATGCCTCTGAAATGAGATTGAGATATCTATGCTTGCACAACTGAATCCTCGTTACTTTCTGTGCTTAAAGGTAGATTTTTATACATGAACTACTGTCTAACTTGCCCTTTAATCAGATGATATCTAGTAAATAACAGCTGAGGTCTACTGAGATTGTCATAGTTCTAGATCCCATAACCTCTGAGGAGAGTTTGAAGGACTTGGGTTCATTAACAAAGAAAAGAGAGATCTAACAGGAGCCTTCAACCTCTTGGAGAAGTGCCACAGAGTTGATGGAATCAAACTGTCCTTGCTAGTGGTAGACAGTATGATAGGGGACAACGGCCATGGGCTGTGGCTTGGGAAATTTAGCCTGGACATTAGTAAA
>NW_009728016.1:0-3150 GCF_000703405.1 Apaloderma vittatum | reverse complement strand
GAAAGCTGCCCAGCAGAAAAAGGCCTGGGGGCATTGATGGGCAGCTGGCTGAACATGAGCCACCAGTGTGCCCAGGTGGCCAAGAAGGCCAACGGCATCCTGGCCTGGATCAGGAATGGTGTTGTCAGCAGGACCAGGGCAGTGATTGTTGCCCTGTACTCAGCACTAGTGAGGCTGCACCTTGAATCCTGTGTTCAGTTTTGGGCCTCTCACTCCAAGAAAGACATTGAGGTGCTGGAGTGGGTCCAAAGAAGGGCAATAATGCTGATCAAGGGTCTAGAGAACAAGTCTTAGGAGGAGCAGCTGAAGGAACTGTGGTTGTTCATCCTGGAGAAAAGGGGGCTGAGGGGAGACCTTATCACTGTCTAAAACTACCTGAAAGGAGGAGGCCATAGTGATGTAGGGATTGATTTCTTCTCCCAAGTAACAAGTGACAGGACAAGAGGAAACAGCCTCAAGATGTGCCAAGAGAGGTTTAGATTGGATATTAGGCAAAATTTCTTCACCAAAAGGATTGCCTAGCATTGGAACAGGCTGCACAGGGAAGTGTTTGGGTCACTATCCCTGGAGATATTCAACAGATGTTGTGCTGAGGGATATGTTTAGTGTTGGACCAGAAATTGCTAGATTAGTGATAGGACTCAGTGATGTTAAAGGTCTTTTCCAATCTAAACAATTCTATGAAATTACTAAATGGTGATACAGTTTGTATAAGGCTGCCATAGGATCAGAGAAGGTGGAGGTTGGAAGGAACCTCTGGGGGGTCTAGTCCAACATCCTTGCCTCTAACGGCAACTTCAGTGTTGGGAGTGTGTTGCTACAGGCCACCCTTGTCCTGTCAAATTTTTAAGGTCTCTAAGGATGGAGGGTCAGCAGCCTTTCTGAGCATCTCTTTCAAGGCTACATCACTACCACGGTGATTTTTTTTTTCTTTGCCCAGCAATAACAGTCTTGCCTGGGTTGCTTCGATTGTCTTCATGATGTTTGTCCTTCACTTCTTGAGTTTATATGCATATGGGAAGCAACCATTATAGCAGGTTTAAAATGAACAAGCCTCCTCCATCAGACATTGTTTTACTGAGGGCCATGCTGAGCCTGATGCCTGCTAAGTGCAGCAGGGTGGGCTCTGGGATGTGCATTTTGGCCTTTCTCCTGTACAGCAGCAGGGTGGCCTGTCCTGCAAGGCTTTGCCTCGCCTGTGCCTTTACAGGACTGCAGGATGAGGCAGGCAGCTGGTAAGGTCTATTAGAGTTTGTTACAGGGTGCAAGTAATACATTTCCAGTTTTTCTGCTGGGATTTTTTTAGATTAAGAACAATTCTGAAGAACTGTTCCTGATTTTGAACGTTCTGCCTTCTTTTTTATTTTTTCTGTATTTTGCACAGTGCACAATTATTTCAGGGATGTTTTCTGTAAAATCACAGCAGCC
Source organism: Apaloderma vittatum (assembly GCF_000703405.1). NCBI lineage: Eukaryota > Metazoa > Chordata > Aves > Trogoniformes > Trogonidae > Apaloderma > Apaloderma vittatum. Next base: position 1,722 of record NW_009728016.1, on the reverse strand, counting down.
TTCTTTTGGCCGATGTTACAAAAAGAGCAAGGCAGGGATAGGCACTTTTGTGCAGACTCCATGTTTTTTGTTGCCTCTTTCGTGGTAGAAGCCTGAATCGGCCTTTGGGCCTCATTTCACTTATGTGTACAAGCAGATGGATTTGGAAGTCGTTTCTGGTCTTTCCTTACCTGGAAAATAATTGTGAGTAGCTACAAAAGCCCCCAAAATCTTGAATGTGGCCTGCATAATACCTAGAAGCTATTAAAACAAAGTTTTAGAGCTTTGTTCTTTAATTCTACATAATTTTCTGTGTTTTGGAGAGAGCTTATTTATATATGTGTTTTAGATCTGTGTATTTTAATATGTTATTTAGGTATCTCTCTGTATATTTAGGTATCTGTAGATAGATACACACAAATATTTAAATTCCTCTGTCACCATCATTTTTTGGGTATTATCTTTGAGTTTAACATAACAGTCTTGAGCTAAGGTTTTCCAACTTTCAAAACTTCTTTTTTCACTTTTTCTAAATGTGAATGTGATTCTCTTGCAGTCTCGCTACCGTGGTTTGCTTTGTTTACTGGGTTGTAAATACCAAATTACATAGGCTACTCATCTGATAGCATCTTGCTAGAAAATTCTGAGAATAATCCTTAAGACTAGGTTTGGGTTCCTCTTTTACTCCAAAAATCACAGTGTCTGATTTTGATGGGTACACTGCTCCTGCCAGGAGTTTTAACCTGACCCTGTTGTAGGAAATGGTGCAGCACGCAGGTGTTTCCTCTTTGTCTCACCGTGACTGCCTGACCTCACCCAGGAGCTTCTCTTTCATCTGCTATCTAAGGGTGAAAAAACTGCAGTGACATTTTCTTGCAGTGCGTACAGGAAAAGCAAAGTCTCTGGAGATCTCTCTGCAGCAACTTGACCTTGCCGGCACATCCCTGCCCTCTAAACATTTGGCTGATTGGGCCCAGGGCTTGCTTTGGCGTGGGTATTCCCAGGCTTTAGGTTTCACCAAAGTCCAGAAGGCACAATGGTCTTCTACTTATAAGCATAAAACACTGTCAGGAGTATTTGGTTTTGTAGTTTCGTAACATTGGTTGCTGATCTGGGGTTGGGTGTTTTGTTTTGTTTGGTCTCTGAGCTTTTCTGGAATGGATAATTGGTTACTGGTAACTACGTTAGTTGTAATACCTTTTAGTCATTACTTAGTTGTTAATTGATGAGATTTCTTGTGTTTATAAACAGACTTTTAAACCTGCAAAGCAATGTGCCTTTGGGACATCTCATTTCTCCCTTGTACAGTTAAGTGCAGGAGTAATAAATTTGCAGCATTGTTTTTGTTTTGTGGTTTTTGGTTTGGATTTGGGGCTTTTTTAATATATATAAGCAGAATTGCATTTTATAGCAGTACAAAACACACCAATGCTTCCACAAGCACTTTGATGCTTTAGGATGTTTTACTATTTTTGTTTCCTGTCTTCTGTAAAAATGTCTCGGCTTTCTTTGTCATTATGATTTAGACACCTAAAAGGCGAGCTCATATGATTATTTTTGGCTGTTTTTCTTTACAGCTTCTGATAGAGATCCTCAGCTGCCTGTGACATTTAGATGAGTGCTTGGTTTCTGTTATTTCATTTTTTAACCTGACAACATCCACTGATCATTGATAGTAAACACAAATTATAATTATTTATTCAAACAGTGCTTTTATTATCATAGAATCATAGAATGGCCTAG